>NC_090888.1:50805910-50825910 GCF_036669925.1 Montipora capricornis
CCGAAACTACCCGCACAAAATTCATAATGAAGGTCGGAAGCCAGCACAGAGTAAAAGCTGTTGCAACCATGCCAGCGGTTCGTGTCACTCGCCTTTTGCTCTGGAAAATAACAGACACTCGCGTAACACCGTCAGTAACTGACACCGCGGGGCTTACTCCACACATTATGCGAGCCACGTGAAAATAACACCAGCACAAGACTACAAAAGGTATCACACGGATAGTTGCAAATTCTACGGCTTCGTATAAAGTATCTAGCCACTTTATCGGAATTGAATTTGGCGTGCAGGCCTTGTTAGAATCCGCTTGTGATATTTCAAACATATACAGATAAGGAGACGATACAAAGGCGGGGAAAGCCCATGACAAGATAATCAGTTTCTTCACAATTCTTGTCTCCATTTTAGGCAGATATGGACGAGCCAAGCTGCGATATCGGTCGAATGCGATCAAGGCATGAGTAAAGACAGCGGTTCCCAAGACAGCAATTTCGATGAACTCTATTATCTTGCACGCCGTCCGTCCAAAGGTCCATTCATTGAGAAGAAGACTGATAAATTCAAATGGCATCGTCAAAAGACCAACGAGCAGATCAGAAAGTACCATGTTTAGTATAAACTGATACGTTGGTCGATTTTTAATGAGGATTCTTCGATATTTTATGAGGACGATGCTTACTGCGAGGTTACCCACTATAGTGAGCGTGAATATCAAGGCAAGCGCGGCTGCTTTTAAAAGGTCCGTAGCCGAAGGGGCCATTGTGTGCATGAAAACAATGAAAGTGCTTCCGTTTTCTGAAAATCCTTTCTCGTTGAGATCAATTGGAAGTGCGTGGCAAGGGCTGCACTTCAGTGCCAAATAACATCTGCCTGAGACGCTTCGAAAACATGTCTCACTGGGCAAATCGATATTGCAAGAAATTAATTAATGCAAAGCAAATATCCTAAAACGGACTTTGAATGTCGTATTACCTAACCCTAACCCTGTTTACGTCGAACGAAATATATTGCTACAACCGTTAACGATATCAGAATTGTAGTCCTTGAATGCAAGAATTAGTAATTTCATAAGTAGTGGATTCTCACAAGACTGAATAGACTATTGGTCGCATGGGTATATTAATTTTTGTGTAGTTACCTCAGTTAGAATTCCTTGGCTATGGTGAATGTATAATTAATCTGTATCACTCTTTATTGTCTGTGAATGGGCAAGGACAGGGGCACCCAACGTCAATTTTAGGAGAATATCTGTTCGGAAGACGATTTGAGATCTAGAATTTTCGGAATATTTGTTGTAAAATTTCTTGCTTGCCCGCCCCTCCTAGGATTTTCGAACATCTGAAAAATGGTATAATTGTCCATTTTTAACGGATTGTCACCCTAAAAAGGTCACCTAGAATTTTCGGGAGTCTTTTTTTTTGGCTAAAATTTTCGAAAAGGTAAAGTTTGATCCCTATAGTTTTCGGATCACTAGACTTTTTGCTTGGAAATCCGAACAAATGAAAAATTTTTAGGGGATAAAAATATGCCTATTTCTACCGTTTAAATACTAAAATACTTTCAACAATGCTATGTTTAAGTTTTTTTGAACTATATTCTCGTTGGGTGCCCCTGGCAAGGCGTTACTCCGCCGTCATTATATTCGAGGTCACTTGTCTCTAGACACACTAGAGACTATCTTTCCGTAGTAAGCCTTTTTTCCTTCAAAGTTTTCCATCCAAATCTTTAGGATAGGTGAGACAACTTTTAAAGTCAGTTTGGGCAAACTTTATCGGCCGCAGACAACCTATTAACGGGTCAAAAAAGCGTCAGGCATTGTAACCATCAGAAATACTTAAACAGTCGGACATTAATGCTAATGTACTCCTTATATGAAAATCCCAACATCTGTTTTTATTTGTAAAACACCAAATTTATTGAGACTGACACAGAATGATTATTTTGTCTGCGAAGGTGGAGATAATACAAATGTGATTTATCTTCACTTTACATCGATAACTCGCCGGCCACCTTCTTCCTGAGTCAATTCTGTTCCATCGAGACCAGACGTCACTTTGGCAATATATCACTGATATAATCTAGAGCTTCTTTAATTAGGGTATTACAAATTGTTGCAATACTCAAGATGACAGGAAGAGGTGAGAACGCAACCTTTTTTTAGTTTTGTTAATGATGATATTTATACTTAATCTCCAAAAGCAATTACTTTTGTGTATTATGAATTCATGAATTCTGTGCTACCACGAGTTGCCATGGTGTTTCGAAGCAGATGTGATTCGTCTGACCAGCACACATAACTGTGATCCGCTTTCATTTGAGGAGGTTTTGTATCCTGCTGCACTGTTTTCCCAAAACCGTTTTATTGGAACCTCCCTATTGTGTTGTAGAATGGCTCTTAAAGCAGTTGATATTTTCAAAGGTACCTTTCTTGCGGTAATATTTATAGTCACAATGGTGGGAAACGGAATTGTGAGCGTGATTCTCATGAAGCATCGAAGCTTCCTCCTTAAAAATCGGCCAACGTATCAATTTATTCTGAACATGGTAATTTCCGATCTCGTCGTTGGTCTTTTGACGATGCCATTTGAACTTATCAATGTTCTTCTCAATGAATGGATCTTTGGACGAACGGCCTGCAAGATAATAGAGTTCATCGAAATTGCCGTCTTGGGAACCGCTGTCTTTACTCATGCCTTGATCGCATTCGATCGATATCGCAGCTTGGCTCATCCCTACTTGCCTAAGATAGAGACAAGAGTGGTAAGAAAAATGCTCATCTTGTCGTGGATTATACCAGCCTTTGTCTCAAGTCCCTACCTGTACATGTTTGAGATATCACTTACAGACTCCAATTTGATTTGCACTCCGAATACGATTCCAATTAAGTGGTTGGATAAGCTATACGAGGCCGTCGAGTTTTCCATCGTCCTGTGTATACCTTTTCTGATTTTGTGTTGGTGTTATTTTCACGTAGCTCGTATAACGTGGCAGGGAAGTCGCTCTGTATCGGATGCTTGTGATGTAACTCGGCTTTCCATCATTTCAAAGAGCAAAAGACGAGTGACACGGACCGCTGGCTTAGTTGCAATAACTTTCACTGTGTGCTGGCTTCCAACCTTCATTGTGTATGTTTTTCGTATTGTGGCAGGTACGGACCATGTCTATCGTGGGCACCTTTTGAGCGAAATTGCTTTGTTTGGAACTCTTATCAATGAGGCTATTAACCCCATCATCTACTGCTCGTTCGACGGGAATATAAAAGGGAAACTTCGCCTATGTGCAATGTGCAAGCTTGATGAAAACACTGGTCTGTCAGTTCCCAAGTAAAATCCACTTTCAACTCTAAGTTTTTTTTAACGTTCTCACCATTTATTCTCATTCTCTCCCATGACGAGGTAATATTTAACACCTGAAAAAACGCGTGGTCGTAAAATTAATGGCAGGATTTAGGGTTTTCACAAGTAAGGAAAGAAAGTAAGCCGTAAAAGTCGTGTGTTTGGGGTGAATGTATTTAACGCAATGCTAGTATTCACACGACAACTTCGCCTTTTAAGTTCTTGGTTAAAAGAAAAAAGGAAGAACAACTTTGAAATGCTTTAGAAAAAAAGACTTAATTAATCTTCAAATAAGACTAACAACAACTGCGGGTACTTTTTCTTCGCTTCCTCCTCTGTTTTCCAACAACGAATTTGTTCGCTTGTAGAAGATGACAAGTCACAGTCCTCATATATATAACAACTTAATTAATACTTTGGAGTTCATTTGAATGGATTTAAGATTCATGATCAACTGAATTCACTTGAAAGAACGGTGTGTGTATCCGTTTGTGTTTTGAGCGTCTCAGTGGAGCCCACCCCCCCCCCAAAAAAAAAACAACAACAACAACAACAACAACAACTCACCATATTTGAATCCTCGAACTGCAATCAATCTTTTTTCCATGCTGTCCACCACATATCTTTACGCCAATGAAAAACTGCCACGTGCGTCGATAGCGCATTTTGCTGCACAGAAAAAACCTCACCGAAAATATGGTCCTGGCATTTCCGATCAGAATAATTAGAAAATATAACTAACTGTTTTACATGTCTGCCGCGTAATGAGTCTGACTTAGAAATCATAGCTTTCCAGATCGCTCTTGAATTCACGAAGAGTACCTGCTGTTCGCAACTCCGCTGGAAGTTTAATCCAGGGAACTGCCCCGCTATGGCTTCTTCATTTCGTTGGTCCGTGCTTTAGGTATGGCTAGCCTTTTCTCTCTATTCCTAAAGTCGCGGTCCTTAAAAATTCATGTTAAATATTCAGGCGCTAGATTGTTTAGTGCTTTAAACATCATGTTAGCTTCTTGCTTTGTCCTTTTAACAGAGACCCTGTTCCGACCAAAAACGTCGAGTTAAAATTTTGATTCCGTGTCATAGCTATATTTTGTGATCACTCTGGCAGCACGATTTTGCAACTTTTAAAGCATGCTAGATTTACAGCATGGCCATCCCAGACTAGAGAAATGACTCTGTCGGAGAATCATGGTTCTTAATGGCAGTGCGTCTATCAACAAAAGGTCTTATGCTCTTTAATGCTCCGATCCCCTATGATAATTTTTTAAAGATCTCCTCGACTGATATGCTGGGACCAAGACAGAGTGTCATCGACATATAACCCAAGTGATTTCGCATGATTAACTCGTTTTATAACTCTATCATCAATGGCTGTTTTTATTTCTGAATCAACTTGTGTTCTTAGTGTCTGTCCTCAGCCAATCCCCATAGAGAGATTTAGTGCGCAAAATGCGGGGGAAAAAAACAAGAAGAGCTTTTTCAGAAGAAATTGTTGAATGGAAAGTCTCTCCTCGGTAGTTTCGCGCATTTGGGGTTGTTACTTCGTTTAATCCATATGCTATACAGTGCCTTGCCATACTCTCCACTATTTAATTTCGACAAAAAAAAACTCAAATTGCTCGAAAACAAGCAAAGGAATAGTCAAGAATTTAGAAATCACACAGTCCTTTGGGAATTTCTAGTTTTGATTCGAAAACCTTCTGAAACTAACACCGCTGAGAAGTGGTCTTAATAAAATAATATAAATTTCGATATATTAAAATCCAGCTTGGGAAAAAGGTTTAGAGAACAAATACAAAGGGAAGTGGATAATATGCAAATATGTTTCACATTCATTCCTAAGTGTTTCTATTGTTTTATCCTCACTGCCTTACTATCAAGCTAAATATTTGATATTTCGAAAATGGCCTATTATCTGTGTTAATAAATACGTTATAAGGCTTTCTGTGCTCTAGAATAATATCATTTATCACGCAGGTCTGTTATATCTTATGCAGGTGCCTCAGTGCTTTGCGATGCAAGGAATATAACTATTTTGGTATTTTGCTCACGCAACCGAAATTACAATAAAGGGAGTTTTTAAAATACTTGAAAAGGTAAGACTTTAATTTCCAAACGGAAACCGTTGCCTTATCTCACGGCCAAAAACAAACTAAAGCTATCAATGAAAAAAGCTGTGTAGATGCCGAGAATGCCAGATTTTAGTTTGTTATGATTTTAATGATGTGTGGAATTATAAGATCATTTCATTTCCAACGATAAGAACTAAACGACTGCGTGACATAAGTTACTCCCACGTTTTCCAAAAAAGAAAAAAAAAAAACAAAGTTAATTGAATGCTTTATTTCGCCTGTTGTGTCCGGAACTTTACGGGGACACGAAAGCACATCCCTGCATTAATTAAGCTATGCAGAGATACGTTCTCAAAAAGACCACAAATATTTCCCTTTTTCGAGTTGATCGTCAATGCAGTTTCACAATAAAAGACCCTGCCCTTGGTGGAGATGATTTATTAGGAACTTTAATTAAGATCTACCACAACGACGTTGACGAACACGTCTCCTTAAAATATAACTTTGCACATTCGCAAGTCTATCGCGATTATTCCATTTCGAGTTCATGTTGTACAATGTGGGTGAATTAACCTAAAAATAAACTGGTAAGAGCGATGTCAGAGTGCCAATATAAAATGAAAAATTCATACACATTTGTATGCTTATGTTATCGTCGGCAAAAACCTCAAATTTGGTGAATTCACGTCGATGCACGTTTGCGATTATTTTTCTTCATTTAATCAACGATATTTGTTTATTGTCGTGTGGCGTTATTATATATCATATCACATATCTTTCTTTATCCTCGGATTTTATAGCTTGGAGTACCTGTAGCTAATATCTCCGAGTAATAGTAACCCTCCGAACCACGATATACACAACAGAGGGAGGGAAAGGAAATGAAAGGAACTTTATTTCAATGTCTAGTCGTTCTAGCGTTGGAGCACGAATTGGGGACACTGTAAACTAACACTGTAACAATTAACTTAAATCAAGTCAAATGTTGGTTGGACAGACTATAACACCGGGAACTCGGCGCCCTACTATTTGCGAATCGCTTGTGGCCATGGGTTCTTTTATGAATGTTGAAGGGTTCAGTGAGACGCGGGGCTTACGGTTTATCGTCCTTATCCGAGAAGACTAGAGAGAGTCTAACCATTTGCAGATGTCATTACTAAGGCAGCAATTTCTGCTAAGTTATTTAAAGACCCTGAGTATTGGTCTGGCCGGACAGTAGTCCGATGCTCAACCGTGCCAATCGGCCGGCGGTTGTCGTCGCCGTAGCGGTCGTCAGTCGTTCATAGACTCCCTATTGTTGTCCCTTGAGAGTCGACTTCAGGGAATCGCCTTTGCGTAGTATGCATCGCATCCATGACTAAGGTCTAAATCCCATGTGAACTCCCTCGTCATGTGTTGCGATGTTGTGGGTCCTTACTTGACCAACTTCATTTGTTGAACGATAAAGGTCTACAATGTGATTACAGAGGTTTCCTGGGCGAAGTTTTGCTCTGATATTTCCGTCAAAAGCACAGTAGATAATAGGGTTAACGGCCTCATTGATAAATGCGCCAAACATGGCAATTTCGAACAGAACGTGTCCCCGATGAACACGATCCGTTCCCGAAACTACCCGTACAAAATTCATAATGAAGGTCGGAAACCAGTACAGAGTAAAAGCTGTTGCAACCATGCCAGCGGTTCGTGTCACTCGCCTTTTGCTCTGGAAAATAACAGATACTCGCGTAACACCGTCAGTAACTGACACCACGGGGCTTACTCCACACATTATGCGAGCCACGTGAAAATAACACCACCACAAGACTACAAAAGGTATCATACGGATAGTTGCAAATTCTACGGCTTCGTATAAAGTATCTAGCCACTGTATCGGAATTGAATTTGGCGTGCAGGCCTTGTTAGAATCCGTTTGTGATATTTCAAACATATACAGATAAGGACACGATACAAAGGCAGGGATAGCCCATGACAAGATAATTAGTTTCTAACAAGTCTTGTCTCCATCTCAGGCAGATATGGACGAGCCAAGCTGCGATATCGGTCGAATGCGATCAAGGCATGAGTGAAGACAGGGGTTCCAAAGACAGCAATTTCGATAAACTCTATTATCTTGCACGCCGTTGGTCCAAAGGTCCATTCATTGAGAAGAAGACTGATAAATTCAAATGGCATCGTCAAAAGACCAACGCGCAGATCAGAAAGTACCATGTTCAGTATAAACTGATACGTTGGTCGATTTTTAATGAAGATTCTTCGATATTTTATGAGGACGATGCTTACTGCGAGGTTACCCACCATTTTTGAGCATGAATATTAAGGCAAGCGCGGCTGCTTCTAAAATGTCCGTAGCCGAAAGGGCCATTGTTTGCATGAAAACAATGAAAGTGCTTCCGTTTTCTGAAAAGCCTTTCTCGTTGAGATTAATTGAAAGTGCGTGGCAAGGGCGTCACGTCAGTGCCAAATAACATCTGCCTGAGACGCTTCGAAAACATGTCTCACTGAGCAAATCGATCTTGCAAGAAATTAATTAATGCAAAGCAAATATCCTAAAACGTACTTTGAATGTCGTATTAGTCTCTGTTACGAGCCTGAAGGCACCATTAAGGCCGGCGCTTATGTCTGGTTTCCGTAGCATGAAGCGACTAGGAGTATTTATGCTCCCTCCTGGATGGGATGCTAGTCCATCGCAGGGTTACCCCCAGCATTACGCCGGTACCCATTTATACACCTGGGTGGTGAGAGGCACCGTGAGAGTAAAGCGTCTTGCCCCAGAACGCAACACAATGTCCCCGGCCAGGCCCTGAGGCCGGACCACTCGATCTGGAGTCGAGCGCACTAACCATGAGGCCACCGCGCCTCCCACATTATTACCTATTATTATTATTACGTAACCATAACCCTGTTGACGTCGAACGAAATATATTGCTACAACCGTTAACGATATCAGAATTGTAGGCCTTGAATGCAAGAATTAGTAATTTTATAAGTGGTGGATTCGCACCAGAATGAATAGACTATTGGTCGCATGGGTATATTAATTTTTGTGTAGTTAACTCAGTTAGAATTCCGTGGCTATGGTGACTGTATAATTAATCTGTACCATTCTTTGTTGTCTGTGAATGGGCAAGGACAGGGGCACCCAAAGTCAATTTTCGGAAAATATCTGTTCGGAAGACGATTCGAGATCTAGAATTTTCGGAATATTTGTTGTAAAATGTCTTGCTTGCCTGCCCCTCCTAGGATTTTCGAACATCTGAAAAATGGTATAATTGTTCATTTTTAACGGATTGTTACCCTAAACTTTCGGAAAGGTAAGGTTTGATCCCTTTAGTTTTCAGATCACTAGACTTTTCGCTAGGAAATCCGAAGATGAAAAAATTTTAGGGCATAAAAATATGCCTATATCTACTGTTTCATACTAAAATACTTCTAACAAAGCTATGTTTAAGTGGTTTTGAACTATATTCTTGTTGGGTGCCCGTTGCAAGGAGTTACTCCGCCGGGATCATATTCGAGGTCACTTGTCTTTAGACACCCAAGAGACTATGTTTCTTAGTAAGGTTTTTTCTTAAACGTTTTCCTTCGAAACCTACAGGATAGTTGACGCAACTTTTAAACTCAGTTCGGGTAAACACAACGTATTAACGGGTCACAAAAGCGTCAGGCATTGTAACCAACAGAAATACTTAAACAGTCGGACATTAATGCTTATGTACTCCTTATATGAAAATCCGCATATCCGTTTTTCATTTCTAAAACACCAAATTTATTGAGAATGACACAGAATGATGATTTTATCTGCCAAGGTGGAGATAATACAAACGTGATTTATCTTCACTTTACATCAATAACTCGCCGGCCGCCTTCTTCCTGAGTCAATTCTGTTCCATCGAGACCAGACGTCACTTTGGCAATATATCACTGATATAATCTAGAGCTTCTTTAATTAGGGTATTACAAATTGTTGCAATACTCAAGATGACAGGAAGAGGTGAGAACGCAACTTTTTTTAGTTTTGTTAATGACGATATTTATACTTTATCTCCAAAAGCAATTACTTTTGTGTATTATGAATTCATGAATTCTGTGCTACCACGAGTTGCCATGGTGTTTCGAAGCAGATGTGATTCGTCTGACCAGCACACATAACTGTGATCCGCTTTCATTTGAGGAGGTTTTGTATCCTGCTGCACTGTTTTCCCAAAACCGTTTTATTGGAACCTCCCTATTGTGTTGTAGAATGGCTCTTAAAGCAGTTGATATTTTCGAAGGTACCTTTCTTGCGGTAATATTTATAGTCACAATGGTGGGAAACGGAATTGTGGGCATGATTCTCGTGAAGCATCGAAGCTTCCTCCTTAAAAATCGGCCAACGTATCAGTTTATTCTGAACATGGTTATTTCCGATCTCGTCGTTGGTCTTTTGACGATGCCATTTGAACTTATCAATGTTCTTCTCAATGAATGGATCTTTGGACGAACGGCATGCAAGATAATAGAGTTCATCGAAATTGCCGTCTTGGGAACCGCTGTCTTTACTCATGCCTTGATCGCATTCGATCGATATCGCAGCCTGGCTCATCCCTACTTGCCTAAGATAGAGACAAGAGTGGTAAGAAAAATGCTCATCTTGTCGTGGATTATACCAGCCTTTGTCTCAAGTCCCTACCTGTACATGTTCGAGATATCACTTACAGATTCCAATGTGGTTTGCACTCCGAATACGATTCCAATTAAGTGGTTGGATAAACTGTACGAGGCCGTCGAGTTTTCCCTCGTCCTGTTGATACCTTTTGTGATCTTGTGTTGGTGTTATTTTCACGTAGCTCGGATAATGTGGCAGGGAAGTCGCTCTGTATCGGATGCTTGTGATGTAACCCAGCTTTCTGTCATTTCAAAGAGCAAAAGACGAGTGACACGGACCGCTGGCTTAGTTGCAATAACTTTCACTGTGTGCTGGCTGCCAACCCTCATTGTGTATTTTTTTCGTATTGTGGCAGGTACGGACCATGTCTATCGTGGGCACCTTTTGAGCGAAATTGCTTTGTTTGGAACTCTTATCAATGAGGCTATTAACCCCATCATCTACTGCTCGTTCGACGGGAATATAAAAGGTAAAGTTCGCCTACGTGCAATGTGCAAGCTTGATGAAAACAGTGGTGTGTCAGCTCCCAAGTAAAATCCACTTTCAACTACGAGTTTTCTTTAACGTTCTCACCATTTATTCGCATTCTCTCCCATGGCGAGTTAATGTTTAACACCTGAAAAAACGCGTGGTCGGAAAAATAATGGCAGGATTTAGGGTTTTCACAAGTAAGGAAAAAAAGTAAGCCGTCAAGTCGTGTTTTGGGGTGAATGTATTAAACGTAATGCTAGTATTCACCCGACAATTTCGACTTTTAAGTTTGTGATAAAAAAAAAAAAAGGAAGAACAACTTTGGAATGCTTTAGAAAAAAAGACTTAACTAATCATGAAATAAGATTAACAACAACTGCGGGTACTTTTTCTTCGCTTCCTCCTCTGTTTTCCAACAAGGAGTTTGTTCGCTTGTAGAAGATGGCAAGTCACAATCCGCATATACAACAACTTAATTAATACTTTGGAGTCTATTTGAATGGATTTAATATTCACCATCAACTGAATTCACTTGAAAGAACGGTGTGTGTATCCAACAACAACAATAACAACAACTCACCATATTTGAATACTCAAACAGGAATCAATATTTTTTCCAGGCTGTCCACCACATATCTTTACGCCATTGAAAATCTGCCACGTGCGTCTATAGCGCATTTTGCTGTACAGGAAAAACCGCACCGAAAATATGGTCCTGGCCTTTCCGATGAGAATAATAAGAAAATATAACTAACTGTTTTACATGTCTACCGTGTAATGAGTCTGGCTTAGAAATCATAGCTTTCCAGATAGCTCTTGAATTCACGAAGAGTACCTGCTGTTCGCAGCTCCGCTGGAAGTTTAATCCCTAGAGAACTTCCCCGCTATGGTCTCTTCATTTTGTTGGTCCGTGGTTTAGGTATGGCTAGCCTTTTCTCTCTATTCCTAAAGTCGCGGTCTTTAAAAAATCATGTTAAATAGTCAGGCACTAGATTGTTTAGTGCTTTAAACATCAAGTTAGCTTCTTGCTTTGTCCTTTTAACAGAGACCCTGTTCCAACCGAAAACGTCGAGTTAAAAATTTGATTCCGTGTCATAGCTAGATTGTGTGATCACTCTGGCAGCTCGATTTTGCAACTTTTAAAGCATGCTAGATGTACAGCGTGGCCATCCCAGACTAGAGATATGACTCTGTCGGAGAATGATAGATTTTAATGGCAGTGCGTCTATCAACAAAAGGTCTTACGCTCTTCAATGCTCCGATCCCCTATGATACTTTCTTAACCCTTTAAGCCCCGAGGGGTTCCCCATTGACGAGTAAAATCGTCTGGCGTTAGACAGAGTAAAATCTATAAGTGCCATTTGGCACTATCGGGGCTGAAAGGGTTAAACAGGGACATAGTTTTTTCATGCTGTTAGCTTAACCCTTTAAGCCCCGAGGGGTTCCCCATTGACGAGTAAAATCGTCTGGCGTTAGACAGAGTAAAATCTATAAGTGCCATTTGGCACTATCGGGGCTGAAAGGGTTAAAGATCTCCTCGACTGATATGCTTGGACCAAGACAGGGTGTCATCGACATATAACCCAAGTGATTTCGCATGATGAACTCGTTTTATAACGCAATCATCAATGGCTGTTTTTATTTCTGAATCAACTTGTGTTCTTAGTGTCTGTCCTCAGCCAATCCCTATAGGGAGATTTAGTGCGCAAAATGCGGGGGAAAAAAAGAAAAAAAGAAGAGTTTTTTTCAAGAGAAATTGTTGATTGGAAAGTCTCTCCTCGGTAGTTTCGCGCATTTGGGGTTGTTACTTCTAATTCGGTTAATCCATATGCTATACAGTGCCTTGCCATACTTTCCACGATTAAATTTCGACAAAAAAATCTCAAATTGCTCGAAAACAAGTGAAGGAACAGTCAAGAATTTAGAAATCATACAGTCCTTTGGGAATTTCTAGTTTTGATTCGAAAACATTCTGAAACTGACACCGCTGAGAAGTGGGCTTAATAATATAATATCAATTTCGATATATTAAAATCCAGCTTGGAAAGAGGTTTAGAGGACAAATACAAAGGGAAGTGGATAATTTGCAAATATGTTTCACATTCATTCTTGTTTTATCCTCACTGCCTCACTATCAAGCTAAATATTTGAGATTTCGAAAATGGCCTATTATCTGTGTCAATAAATACGTGATAAAGCTTGCTGTGCTCTAGAATAATATCAGTTATGACCCAGCTCTATTATATCATATGCAGGTGCCTCAATGCTTTGCGATGCACGGAATATAATTATTTTGGTATTTTGCTTACGTAACCGAAACTACAGTAAAGGCAATTTTTAAAATACTTGCTCGGAAAAGGTAAGACTTTAATTTCCAATGGCAAACGGTTGTCTTATCTCACGGACAAGGACAAAGTAAAGCTATCAATGAAAAAAACTTTGTAGATGCCGAGAATGCCAGAATTTAGTGGGTTATGATTTTAATGACGTGTGGAATTATAAGATCAGCTCATTTTCAACGATAAGTGCTAAACGATTGCGTGACATAAGTTACTCCTACGTTTTCAAAAAAACGAGATGCTTCTGTGAAGCATACACTGGGTTGCCTGTGGTTCGTGCTACAGAAAATCAGAAGGCACTGAATTGTGTGGTATTGAAATACAGCATTCCAGTCTCTGAAGAATAACAAATAAAAGAGAAGCGAGAAACATTGGCTCCTGGGCTGACATGTGGATAATTTTCAAGTTCCCTCACAACTTCTTTTCACCACAAGTGTGCCCTCTGAGCATCTGACAGCTTTGTAATACTAAACTTCACTGAAGTCAAGCCCTGTTTCGCGGGGTTAGGGTTACGATGGGAGACCAAAACAATAAACCCCTCATAAAAAACAGAAACATCTAACCGAAAATACTATTAACGCTAACAAATGCGAACTCAGCAAGGTACAGATTCTGTTAGCTTGCTTTATGCAAAACAAATATTGATGAAAAAGCAAATAACTATTGATACACAGTTTTCAGAAAGAGCAGAAGGAAGTTTCCCGGACGGTTGATCGAGAATAAAATATTTACGACATGAAAACAACATTAATTTTGAACCGTGAATATAGAATATAAAAAGTTACGATCAGCGACAAACATTTTGGGAGATTTTTGCTACGTTCAAGTAAATTGCAAAATCGAAAGTGACATGGCCGGAATTCAGCGGGCGCCGTGATTAAGTTACCGCGGTATGTTTACTCGCCAAACAGTGAAGCATCTGTGTCAACTGATGGCAAGATACCGGGTTTTTGTAAGTTTCTTTTTCTGTCAAGTGTTATAAAGTTTGACAATGAAATGAGCGAAGTCAAAACAAAGATCACAATCGCCCAATTCTTGTTTATGCAAAGGTCAAAATTTACTCTCCAAGACACGTACGACGTTATTTATCACCAGGTAATTCCATCATTTTGGAAATAGCAGCTACTTTATTATTCATCTGCGTCACAAGTTTTCACTGATTTTGGGGCTCATTTTGTTGAAACTCAAGCACGCTTCCAACAGGCCTGTGAACCCTTCCTGCTTACAGAGCAATACTAAAAAACTTCTCCCATATCACATTTCAACCCTAAGCTCGAAAATTCAATACACAACATGATATTATAATACACAAAGGCAGAAAATACCACAGAATCCTTTTCCAGCGAAAATTTTCTTGAACCAAACAACACATTTGCTCTTAGAGGCGAAAACCTCTTCCTATTTCATTGCGTGCGTGAAGGCAAGAAACTCAATCGTGTCAAATTACCATGTACTTCAGGTGAATACTGGTCACTTTGATTTCGTCTCGACGGGCGATAGATTGTTGTCGAAGTCCAGTACTCGTCGCTTTTGAGATTCATGCCTAGTTTATCCAACTGACTTTCCATTATTGAGCTCCATAAGGGTATATTTTGTTTAAGGATCCACTAAAACGCCATTCGCGTTGCATGACTTTCGACGCCATTGCAGGCTAAGTTAGTGATTCTACTGTGTCCACCAGAGAAATCTACGCAGTTCCACTACCCTCTCGATCCTAAGAAAATACGCACAGAAGGCTCTATACACAAAGACACCACTTACCAGGGGAGTGACAGGCAAGACTTTTACCGACACGGAAAAAAAAAAAAAAAAAAAAAGAAAACAAACAAACTAAACGCAGACCTCGACTGGGTTTGCCCACAGGCAACCCAGTAACAAAAACAAAAAACCAAAGTTAATTGAATGCTTTATATCACCTGTTTTGTCCGGAAATTTACGGGGACACGAAAGCACATCCTTCATTAATAAGCTAGGCAGAGATGCGTTCTCAAAAAGACCACAAATAATTCCCTTTTTCGAGGTGATCGTCAGTGCAGTTTCACAATAAATGGCCATGTTCTTGGTGGAGATGATTTATTAGGAACTTTTATTAATGTCTATTACAAGAACGTTGACGAACACGTCTCCTTAAAATATAACTTTGCACATTTGCAAGTCTATCGCGATTATTCCATTTCGAGTTCATGTTGTACAATGTGGGTGAGTTAACCTAAAAATAAACTGGTAAGAGCGATGTCAGAGTGCCAATATAGAATGAAAAATTCATACACATTTGTATGCTAATGTTGTCGTCGGCAAAAACCTCAAATTTGGTGAATTCACGTCGATGCACGTTTGCGATTATTTTTCTTCATTTAATCAACGATATTTGTTTATTGTCGTGTGGCGTTATTATATATCATATCATATATCTTTCTTTATCCTCGGATTTTATAGCTTGGAGTACCTGTAGCTAATATCTCCGAGTAATAATAACCCTCCAAACCACGATATACACAACAGAGGGAGGGGGAAAGGAAATGAAAGGAACTTTATTTCAATGTCTAGTCGTTCTAGCGTTGGAGCACGAATTGGGGACACTGTAAACTGACACTGTAACAATTAACTTAAATCAAGTCAAATGTTGGTTGGACAGACTATAACACCGGGAAATCGGCGCCCTACTATTTGCGAATCGCTTGCGGCGATGGGTTCTTTTATGAATGTTGAAGAAGGGTTCAGTGAGACGCGGGGCTTACGGTTTATCGTCCTTATCCGAGAAGACTAGAGAGAGTCTAACCATTTGCAGATGTCATTACTAAGGCAGCAATTTCTCCTAAGTTATTTAAAGACCCTGAGTATTGGTCTGGCCGGACAGTAGTCCGATGCTCAACCGTGCCAATCGGCCGGCGGTTGTCGTCGCCGTAGCGGTCGTCAGTCGCTCATAGACTCCCTATTGTTGTCCCTTGAGAGTCGACTTCAGGGAATCGCCTTTGCGTAGTATGCATCGCATCCCTGACTACGGTCTGAATCCCATGTGAACTCCCTCGTCATGTGTTGCGATGTTGTGGCTTCCTACTTGACCAACTTCATTTCTTGAACCAGAAATGTCTACAATGTGATAACACAGGTTTCCTGGGCGAAGTTTTGCTCTGATATTTCCGTCAAAAGCACAGTAGATAATAGGGTTAACGGCCTCATTGATAAATGCGCCAAACATGGCAATTTCAAACAGAACGTGTCCCCGATGAACACGATCCGTTCCCGAAACTACCCGCACAAAATTCATAATGAAGGTCGGAAGCCAGCACAGAGTAAAAGCTGTTGCAACCATGCCAGCGGTTCGTGTCACTCGCCTTTTGCTCTGGAAAATAACAGATACTCGCGTAACACCGTCAGTAACTGACACCGCGGGGCTTACTCCACACATTATGCGAGCCACGTGAAAATAACACCAGCACAAGACTACAAAAGGTATCATACGGATAGTCACAAATTCTACGGCTTCGTATAAAGTATCTAGCCACTGTATCGGAATTGAATTTGGCGTGCAGGCCTTGTTAGAATCCGTTTGTGATATTTCAAACATATACAGATAAGGAGACGATACAAAGGCGGGGAAAGCCCATGACAAGATAATCAGTTTCTTCACAAGTCTTGTCTCCATCTTAGGCAGATATGGACGAGCCAAGCTGCGATATCGATCGAATGCGATCAAGGCATGAGTGAAGACAGCGGTTCCCAAGACAGCAATTTCGATGAACTCTATTATCTTGCACGCCGTTGGTCCAAAGGTCCATTCATTGAGAAGAAGACTGATAAATTCAAATGGCATCGTCAAAAGACCAACGAGCAGATCAGAAAGTACCATGTTCAGTATAAACTGATACGTTGGTCGATTTTTAATGAAGATTCTTCGATATTTTATGAGGACGATGCTCACTGCGAGGTTACCCACTATAGTGAGCGTGAATATCAAGGCATGCGCGGCTGCTTCTAAAATGTCCGTAGCCGAAAGGGCCATTGTGTGCATGAAAACAATGAAAGTGCTTCCGTTTGCTGAAAAGCCTTTCTTGTTGAGATCAATTGAAAGTACGTGGCAAGGGCTGCACTTCAGTGCCAAATAACATCTGCCTGAGACGCTTCGAAAACATGTCTCACTGAGCAAACCGATCTTGCAAGAAATTAATTAATGCAAAGCAGATATCCTAAAATGGACTTTGAATGTCGTATTACCTAACCCTAACCCTGTTAACGTCGAACGAAATATATATCAAACGATATCAAAATTGTAGGCCTTGAATGCAAGAATTAATAATTTCATAAGTAGTGGATTTGCACAAGAATGAATAGACTATTGGTCGCATGGGTATATAAATTTTTGTGTAGTTACCCTTGTTAGAATTCCTTGGCTACAGTGAATGTATAAGTAATCTGTACCACTCTTTATTGTCTGTGAATGGACAAGGACAGGGGAACCCAACGTCAATTTTAGGAAAATACCTGTTCGGAAGACGATTTGAGATCTAGAATTTTCGGAATATTTGTTGTAAAATGTCTTGCTTGCCTGCCCCTCCTAGGATTTTCGAACATCTGAAAAATGGTATAATTGTCCATTTTTAACGGATTGTTACCCTAAAAAGGTCACCTAGAATTTTCTAAAAGGTAAGGTTTGATCCCTATAGTTTCCGGATCACTAGACTTTTCGCTAAGAAATCCGAACAGATGAAAAATTATTAGGGCATAAAAATATGGCTATATCTAGCGTTTAAATACTAAAATACTTTTAACAATGCTATGTTTAAATGGTTTTGAACTATATTCTCGTTGGGTGCCCCTGGCAAGGAGTTACTCCGCCGGCATTATATTCGAGGTCACTTGTCTCTAGACACACGAGAGACTATGTTTATTAGTAAGGTTTTTTTCTTAAAAGTTTTCCTTCTAAATATTCAGGATAGTTGAGACAACTTTTAAAGTCAGTTTGGGCAAACTTTATCGGTCGCAGACAACGTATTAACGGGTCAAAAAAGTGTCAGGCATTGTAACCCCAGACATACTTAAACAGTCGGACATTAATGCTAATGTACTCCTTATATGAAAATCCCCATATCCGTTTTTCATTTGTAAAACACCAAATTTATTGAGACTGACACAGAATAATGATTTTATCTGCGAAGGTGGAGATAATACAAACGTGATTTATCTTCACTTTACATCGATAAATCGCGAGCCACCTTCTTCCTGAGTCAATTCTGTTCCATCGAGATCAGACGTCACTTTGGCAATATATCACTGATATAATCTAGAGCTTCTTTAATTAGGGTATTACAGATTGTTGCAATACTCAAGATGACAGGAAGAGGTGAGAACGCAACTTTTTTTAGTTTTGTTAATGACGATATTTATACTTAATCTCCAAATGCAATTACTTTTGTGTATTATGAATTCATGAATTCTGTGCTACCACGAGTTGCCATGGTGTTTCGAAGCAGATGTGATTCGTCTGACCAGCACACATAACTGTGATCCGCTTTCATTTGAGGAGGTTTTGTATCTTGCTGCACTGTTTTCCCAAAACCGTTTTATTGGAACCTCCCTATTGTGTTGTAGAATGGCTCTTAAAGCAGTTGATATTTTCGAAGGTACCTTTCTTGCGGTAATATTTATAGTCACAATGGTGGGAAACGGAATTGTGAGCGTGATTCTCGTGAAGCATCGAAGCCTCCTCCTTAAAAATCGGCCAACGTATCAGTTTATTCTGAACATGGTAATTTCCGATCTCGTCGTTGGTCTTTTGACGATGCCATTTGAACTTATCAATGTTCTTCTCAATGAATGGATCTTTGGACGAATGGCCTGCAAGATAATAGAGTTCATCGAAATTGCCGTCTTGGGAACCGCTGTCTTCACTCATGCCTTGATCGCATTCGATCGATATCGCAGCTTGGCTCATCCCTACTTGCCTAAGATAGAGACAAGAGTGGTAAAAAAAATGCTCATCTTGTCGTGGATTATACCAGCCTTTGTCTCAAGTCCCTACCTGTACATGTTCGAGATATCACTTACAGATTCCAATGTGATTTGCACTCCGAATACGATTCCAATTAAGTGGTTGGATAAACTGTACGAGGCCGTCGAGTTTTCCCTCGTCCTGTTGATACCTTTTCTGATTTTGTGTTGGTGTTATTTTCACGTAGCTCGAATAATGCGGCGGGGAAGTGGCTCCGTATCGGATGCTTGTGATGTAACTCGGCTTTCCGTCATTTCAAAGAGCAAAAGACGAGTGACACGGACGGCTGGCTTAGTTGCAATAACTTTCACTGTGTGCTGGCTTCCAACCTTCATTGTGTATGCTTTTCGTATCGTGGCAGGTACGGACCATGTCCATCGTGGGCACTTTTTGAGCGAAATTGCTTTGTTTGGAACTTTTATCAATGAGGCTATTAATCCCATCATCTACTGCTCGTTCGACGGGAATATAAAAGGAAAAGTTCGCCTACGTGCAATGTGCAAGCTTGATGAAAACACTGTTGTGTCAATGGACGGAGCTGATCAAGTAAATCGCCGCAACAGTGCAACGGAGGATGCGGGTACTCAAATGAGTGTCAGAACCGCTGAATGCAACAGGAAATCCTAAACTAACACATTATCGTGAACATCATGATCTTTGTCGTCGTCGTAGACGCCGTCGTCAACATCCCAAATCCCAAACAAGATGATGATCAGAGGAAATCACGCCATTCGAGCCAAATACCATTTATTCAAATGTTAGGAAAAATGTTCGTTCCACGCTCTGATTACATAACATACATTTCAACAAAATATACTGCTCAGAACGAAAGAAAAGAGATACGACAGAAATATTTCGGTTGAATCGGTTGATCTCTCTCATGATGGTACCCCCGTTAGCCTGATGAAGGCTAAGTGGTTTAACAGCCGTTTAATATTCGATAGCGTGCTTCTTATTACGTTCTTAGGTCTACCCAATTCAAAGATTTTTCTCTTTCCTTGGGAGTGATGCAAAAGGAAGTTCCTGATGCTGTTGATTAGGAAAGGTTCTTCATCCATCACATTTACAGTATCCTAAGGCCTCACTTGATTTCTGTAGTTTACATATGTGTATACATTTACGATACAAAGAACAACACTCATTCACACT
>NC_090888.1:50830910-50833410 GCF_036669925.1 Montipora capricornis
TTTTAATAATTATACTCAATGAACATTGCTTGAAAAATTATTGACAGCACTCCATTGACTTCCCTATGTGGTTTTGAGGCTTCCTTGCGTTTTACATTAGCCTTCAAATTTTCGGGTCTGACTAGCATGTCCTAGAGTGATTTTTCTCACTTGTATAGAATATTATTGGCGGTGTTTTAAAGATAGTTCAAAAGTAATCTGGCTGGTTTTGAATTCGGCTCCACTTTTGCATAACTATTTGTTGGAGATTTGTCACTCCAGTTTGAGAAAAAAGGCATAATTTTCTAGTCAGTTTTTCTGTTTTGTTTTTGCAAAGCCAGCTGCCTTCTGGACTAAAGGTGATCGATCTCACTAGTATTGTCTCCACTAGCCATTTAGGATAGCCGCTTGCTTCTTGTCTTATTTAAAGCTGGAAGTGGCCTCCTGCATGGAAGTCTGTTTGTATGGAGTCTTTTGATACTTGGTGGGTGACAGGAGGTGTAGTGTGTATATTAAAATGTGTCAGTTGGCTTTTAATGCCGGGGTTTTGATGTCTCAATGATCCCTTGTTGAATATTTCTCCTCTTTAAAGAAGGATGGAATGCGTTAACTTGTTGTAATAATAGGTTAATTTCACATTTCCGTACGTCATCGACGGATATATACCGAAGGCAGAAAACGTCATCGACGTAACGTTTCCGTACTATCGCCTTTATTAGGGATAACCAAGTGCGGTGACCGGAAGTGATATTTTTAGGCAACCTCGTTCCCAGGGTCTCTCGAGCGAGGAGAGACCCTGGTAGGGTCTGGTCACGTGCTTCCGTGACAATTGAAAACACTAGGGAGGGGTCCTCTCTAAACAAGGAATTTGTCGCGTTTGTCGCGTTTGTGGCCTTAATTCATGGCGTTGTAAAGTTCCTCCAAAGACAGCCTCGGCTAAGGCGAGCAATTCTTCAGTGGCCTTCTTGAACAGATTTTTACAATGTAAAACGTCTTTGACTGAGCCGCACAATCTACAGCAACTTATAACAGACGATGTATGTTTTCTTCGACTTTTGCCAACTATTATCGCTGGACATAGCCGCAGAAGAACATATGTTCACATACCGCAGCACGTGAAACTTGGTTTGTTTTGGTGACAAAACATTCCGCACTCCCGTAGTCTCAGTATAGACAAAATTCTTACTAAGCCGCCCCTCCCTTCATTGGATAAATTTTCATCTCCCAGATTCTGGGAGACACGTGACCAGACCCTACCAGGGTCTCCCCTCGCTCGCCCCAGGCGTTAAGATGAGAGACCCTGGGAACGAGGTTGGATTTTAGGCGCACGGAATGGAGACGGCAAAATGATGTATAAATGTTCCTGATATTTGCAAAGCCTAACCAAGGGTCTCTAAATCGTACTTTTTAACGCGGCGAAACTTCGCCAAACATTCAGCATCTTCCATTTCATCAAGGTGAAACTCGCCATACGAAGATTGCTAGTTGGAAATAAATTTAGAACCGGGGAAAGAAGAAGGGAGCAAATCCCTTATGATTTATCTAAAAGATGGCAGGAAGAACACGAACCGGCTGAACTAGAAAATTTTATTCTAGAAATTCTACGCCGAGGTGAAAATCAAAAGCTAGTGGCCAAGATTATGAGCCAGACAGCCTAAGAGTCATGATTGCTGCCCTCGACAGGCACTTGAAATAAAAACAATATTCAATGTCAACCGTAAAAGACCGTGAATTCTACTCGTCGAAGCAGGTCTTGAAGGGAAAAGCGAAATTACTGCTACAAGCTTGCCGGTCGATATGGAAGGAGGTCAGCGGTGAGCGTCTGACAAGATGATTGGACGTTTGTTTTTGAGCTCTGTCATCTTTGCACAAAAAACTTGTAGCCTGAACGCAATCTTTATCTTAAACATTTTGGTATAGTTTTTCCAAGTATGGCTGCCGCACTACGTAAAGAAAATCAAGAGCTAAAGCAACAGATTCAAACACTTTCAGTGGAGTTGGAGAATTTGAAAAGTCTGATCACGCATCAGCGAGCTGCAGAATCTCATGAAACCCGAGTCACTTCTCTCGATGCAGAGACAAAGTCCAACCTAAAATTTTACAGTAAAGAGTATGACGACCTTAGCAAGTTCCGACGCCAAGCCCAAAGTGAGATTCAGCGTCTCAGTACGCGACTAACCGAGATAAGCTTCAAATTGGACGCTGTCTGTAAAGCCGTGGGCGACGAGCTTCAGGATTGTAGCTACCATTTCAATGTGAAAATTATTAATGTCCCAGAAATTAAACAGCAGGAAACGGCGAGGGAAAAGAGCGATCTTTGTGTTGCTCTTTTTAATAGCATGGGAGCAGTGGTATCGCTGCAGGACTTGGATGTGGCTCACCGAGTACCCAGGAGAAATCAAGATGGCGGACCAAAACCAATGATTTGCAAGTTTATTAGACGCCTGGTAAAATTTGAGGTGATGAATCGCCGGCGAGACACATGTAAAGTTGACCCTAACGGACTTGGCTTCTCTGAGGA
>NC_090888.1:50838410-50840910 GCF_036669925.1 Montipora capricornis
AAGGCAAAATACAAATGCAAAATTACTTCAGTAGTGCTCCTTTTGGCAAAAATAAAATAAAAAAACAAAGAAAATGATGCTCGTAGTGATGAATCGGTTTAAAAACGGTGCTAGCACAATCTATCAAAGCCTAAGATGTGCTCAGGAGAAGGAAACAGGAATGGTGAGAGCATTTGCCTCCTCGACCAGTGTGACCAATATTCGAATAATCAATTCATTATTGCATTCTTGAAACGACTAGCGGGTTCAAGTTTCAAATAATCAGTTCATTAATGCAATCTTGAGGGGTACGCTTCACTTGGTTTGACTGTAACGAACCCAATATCCTTTTAAACGTCAATAGTTTTACAAGAGAAAATTACTGAGAGGTATTTTCCCTAAAGTCACAGTTTTAGATCACTTACGTATACAAGTTTCAGCAATCCCACGAGGTTAGGCAAATAGGCAATCAAATAGGGATATCATCACGCGTGGAGAAAAAAGGCAACCCACGCATTGCGCGAAACAACAATGGCGGAGGAAGCAATCGTTGATACGGTCTTTGTCGATGAAGTGTCAGTCTTTCATCAAAGTCTGTGGCAAGTGGGCAAAGAAAAGGATCCGTGCCACCTGGTATTGCTCGAAATAACCATGGGAAACAATATTTGATGTTAAAACCGGTTCCAACCAAAGAAATGGAATTGTTAGGTTTGTGAATATGCAGCTAGCCCCAGGCCTTATTTCTTGTCTTCTTTAGCCTCAAGCTTCTTTGTAGCTTTCAGAGCTTTTGACGTTTCCTTATCGTTTCAACTGACACGAAAAGAAATAACCAGATAAATGAAGCCGATGTTTCAGGTTAGGGCCAGGGTTAGTTATGCTTTGAAGTTACGCCATACCACAGACATACTTACATTTATAAAAACGTACAATATGTCAACTCAATATATATGTATTGATGTTATCGACCCCTTCATCAACGAAATGTTGACAAGTTCATAAGGTTCAATTTCCGTTTTGTTCTAAGATTGACCATTAATGTTAGCAACACAACGGAAAGCCCTGCAGAATTTAAAATTAATCAACTTGGGTTTTCTTTGCGTTCAGGTTATGCCTCAAGGTGTCTTCGAGTGATAAAATGAAAACACGCTTGTTCGGGAACCTGTATATGGTGGGATCGGTTAACCGTCGCATTTGCTGGCCGGATATTCTGCATTTTAGTTTGTGAACGGGTTAGTCCTTGGAACTGACGAAGCAGTAATTGCACGAGAAGTCCTCTTTAGAAGTTGAACTTCCCTTACGAAGTAATCTTAACAAGAGGCCGTGAGTTGAATCTTCCTGTTTTTCTGCAGTTAGAAACGTGATGAACTGACAGGATAGGAACGATAAAAAATAATAGACCTTTTCCAGTAGAACGCGTAGCACTCAATAGTTACGCTGAACAATGCACTGAAAAAAGTAGAGAATTAGTCAGTTAGTCCGGAAAAAAGGCCGACCCCAATCGTCGAAGGCAACCCGAAAGCTCCTTTTGACATAATTTACACGCAGCGTACTGAATAAGCTACCTAGCCTAGTGTTTTTTTGTCATAGTCATGCTGTGACTAAAATAAACAAATTCTTGGCGTTATCGTTTTCGAAACCAGCAGATACTCTCTTCAGAGAGAAGCTTTTTCACACGCCAGCCATCGCGCACCGACAATACAATGGACATTTTGGTCGCCTTCAATGCCTTTTCTTATTTGACTGGTTCTCGTTCTTTTTCCTTTCTCCTCCCATGTATCTGTTGTACATTTCAGAAATTCTGAGATTTTTCATTGGACACAATTTTAATTTGTATTTCAAGTCACTACCGGGTTTAAAATTACTGCCTACATAAGTCAGCTATACCGCACCCCCAAAAAAAAATTAAGAGGAACGATAATTTGATTTATTATTTTAAGAAATCATGAAATAATCGTGCCAATGAACAACTGGTCTGCGATCGGTCTGCGACACAGTCGTAATTGTTGAGAAAGTTGAATCTAGTTCTACTTTCCCGACCATTATGAGCGTGTCGTAGACGGATCGCAGACCGTTGCAGATCATATGGAAACTAGGCTTTAATGGCAACCTCCATAACAAGGCATATAGGGTCAGAGAAAGAAAAAACGACACATCGTAAATTCACCTCACTTTATTTTGACAAAATTCGAATATACAGAGATCATGGTAGTTCGCAGGCAGCATGACTATTTTAGGCGGGCTACTAAAGCTGCGATTAAATTCTGCTAGCTCTTTCTATAAACGAAAGTACGTAACGCTTAACAATTAGTAACACAACGGAAGAAAAATAAATTGAATGATTTAATCAATTAAAATAGACGAGAGGGAAAAAGGTTTAGAGAAAAATATTTAGAAAGTAGTCAATTAAGCAGAAAGCGCAAGGTAGCACAAATCAAAGTTCATCATCTCCTCTTTTCCCTTAAGATCTTTAGAAACACGTCCGATTTAATTTACGTTATAAAGGTAATATCCCATGCTGGCG
>NC_090888.1:50845910-50848410 GCF_036669925.1 Montipora capricornis
CAAATTGGACCGCTACAGTCATCACCTTGTACTCAGTGTCGGGCTCCAAGTTGTAGTTTCATGTCATTTATATGTAAATACTACAACTTCTACTATGCATCTCCTTAAAATATGTTTTGCGCGTACCTATTGCGAGTAAATAAAACCATTAAAAATGGGGGATCACCGAGTTCGTTTCTTCGCAACACGATGATAAATGCATGGCAAATGGGCAATTTCAGCTTCAAAATGAAAATTTTCCGCGACGGGACTGGGGTGAGTTCCAAAACAACACCTTCTTAACCGAGAAGAGTTATTACGATTGCAGTTAAATGCTCTTGAATAGTCCCAATGTTTTGCGCTGTATGAGATGCGCGGTGCAAAACAAGGGAATCACATAAAGAGAAATCGCGGTTGGGACCAAAAACCCTCCATTCCTCCCAACTAGTAAAACAACCCTAGGGACTTAAGATCACAGGATGAGATACTCTGCTCTTAATATATATGTTTACATTATCGAATCACATCACCAGCGGGCACACCTAAACATCGATTGATTAAAGTACAATATAACAACCTCGTTTCAAGGGTTTCTCTTTTCTGCCTCCTCTGTCGATGCGACAAAGGTCAGAGGAGAAGAGAGACCCTGGGAACGAGGTTGGCAATACAACAGCTCATCGATCTGTGGAAAGAACTTGCATATGAAAGGAATGAATGCGATCGAAATTGGTAAACCTGGTACATGTAGATGAAGTGGAGAGACGATTTCATTTTAATGATCACTTGCTGATACTCGCGGATGCTCTACCACTGAACTATAAGAGATGCGTGCCAGTGGAACCTAATTAATGGCCTGTAATTAGGATAGAGCGCGCACTTTCATTGGTAAATACCTGTGTTTAGATGACTATATATGTAAACACGCTGACATCAGACGATTTTTGATTGGTTGTGTGTTGTCAGACGCGCGTTTTGATCGGCTAATAGGAAATATGAGCGTGTATCAAGAAAATCTGTTTCCATCAAGAATTTGAAAAAACAGCATTTTCCTTCATTTGTCGAATTATTTTTGAGAAATATTTTGTAGAGAGTTTGCATAACTGTCTCGAATTCTCCCAACTCCCCCTAGTGTTTAGATGAGAATCGCACGAGTCTCCTCCAGCTTAGTGCCTTATTAGAGCATCCGAACTAGTAATCTGAAGACGTGGTCGTACGTTCGACTCCTTCAAAGAAGCACTCGGATCTTTTCTGATTATCCCGAGTCAACATGCATTGAAAAAAATATTATCTCTCAGGAAGAACTGTCATGTGTTAAGTAAAAGTCCTGAAACGAAGATGATTTCCTGTCAGTGCCTTCCAGGTTATTAGTAAACGCATAGCCTATTTAATGATCAATTACGTAAATTCAATGAACACTTCAATCAGTGTGAAACAGAGTCAAAAACTAAATCTTCCTCTAAAACCACGCACTCCCTTCTTCCATGGTTTCGGTCCAGTCAAGATCGAATAGGGGTACTGAGAAGTCTTTCACCAGTACCTTGGCTGTCTGTTGAAGACGAGGTAACAAATAGGAAGGCGGTTGTGTCTATTGTCTGTTTATACAAATAAAATTGAGCTGTTCAAAATGCTATTCATCTTTAACAGAGTGACTTATGCTTGCTGGCTTGGATGCACTCTCTTCCGCTAGCCGCTAACCCTGTAGAAAGACTTCTCAGTACATGTAGTACATCTAGTTGAAATGTATTCGACTACTGTTTTCGAATCATTCTTCATGAGATATCGCGACGTAATGCGAAGATTGTTGTTGACTTTTAGGCATTGCTTTGCCTAATTGAATCGACGTTCCGATTCAAAAGCTCCGTTAGGCGCGTCGCAAAAGTATGGAATGTACGGCTATTCTTGGCTTTCAGTTGACGTCATAACCTTATGCAAATTAGGTTTCCGCCATGCTGGTGCCCCTGATTATAGGGAAATGTATGACATTTTGAGCGCTCACGTTCGAAGACTTCAAATAATTCATCTTTCCAATGGATATTTCCCAAGAAAGCGACCCAAAATCACTCGACGAGGTACCAGTACTTTCATCCTACGCAAAAAAACCTCGAAAGCCACGTTCGAGAGCGCTATTGAAGAAGATTTTCTGTCGTTTGCGTAGACGCAGCGGCCATACCGAGCGATCAGTTCGGCTTGGAATGTTTGGCTCCTCTAGAAGTCTCAGACTTGCTTTCCTAGTTAGTTTTAGAGACAAGCTACTATACAAACAAGCAGTTTAAGGCCTTCAAAAAAAATTTGAAACCGTACAACCAGATGGTTTCTGGTTTCGTTGCGTTCGTTTAAGCAAGGAAAGGAAATCGCGGGCAATATTGTTGTTGTTTGTGGCCAAGGTGACTCGGAAGTTTGACACTCGGCGTCGACCTTATCTGTATCAGTTTCCAGTTGGATTTCTTTTAATACCCTCGCTAACTGCCATGGCCGCCAGATGAGAACAAAAGGCCTCCTCATTCCCTTTGTTAGGAGGATT
>NC_090888.1:50853410-50858410 GCF_036669925.1 Montipora capricornis
TCACAGCTTCCTCGATGCTTGTAGTTTTAGTATCCTTCTTCTTCTTCGCAGGGAGCTCCCCGTTGACCTCGTGGTCATTCGCGGTCTGAGGAGTTTCCTCCTGTTCTACGCCCGCTATGTCTTCGTACTATATTTCCAATTCTGACTTGAACAGTTTAAAAGACTCTGCAATAGTCTTAGATTAATCGTGAGACATCTGGACAAATACTTGTTTCAACGAAGCGGTCAACTCTTGCAGGTCAGTTTTGGCACAAACGGCGCCATCAACAACTTCAACATTCGCTTCGATATGTTTGGCTGTAGAAGCCGCATTTCTCCGTTTTAAGTTGTCTTTCTTGCCCTTAGGCTCCACATTAGTTGAACTTTCAGGCATTCTTTGCGAATTATCGCTTTACAGATAACAACAACAATCTTTAGAAATCGAATTAGGTGCTGACTTCAGTTCGCTTTCAAAGGCGGCAACACACTGAGTTCGCGCAGGCGCAGTACTATCTCACGTGAGCCCTCAGTGCGGTGACGGAATAGAATTGCTCCAATTAAAAGAAAAAGGCGATCGAAATTTAGAAATATGGCTCAAAAGTTGCTAAGAATGTTGGAGTTGTCCTTTTGGTATTTTCATAAATATGCTTATTTTTCACGTACTAAGATCATGTTATTTGGCCTTCCGTTGTTTAGAAATGATCACAGAGGTAAAACACCAATGTGTTTTTTTGCGCAAAAAAGTGCTTAATTTAAGTAATAGAGATTTTGATTTGGCGACTGATATAGATTTCTCTACACCAAACGCAACACTGGTGCATCTCAACCGTATCGTATTTTTTGTGTTTAAACAATTCTACGATCACAAAAGAATCCATGTTCAGGCTTAAATTTCTCTTGAAGACAAATTTTTGCTCACACTGGCCCAAAATACAAAAAAAGATGACTCAGAATTCATATTGCCAAAAAAATATGAAAAAGTGCATAAAGTTTGCTCAAAACGTGCCCAGGGCAATTGGGACAGGCCTGCAGCGTGCACAATGTCATCTGGTGCTTGTTGTATACTCTCACTGACTTGGTTTCATCATTACTCAGAGAAAAAAGAGGCATTTACATAAGAAGGCTTTTTATAGGTAAAACGCCTGATGCAACAAAAAAAACTGTGCATAATATCAACTTGCGACATCGGGAAGTTTGAAAAGCTCTAAAAAAAAAGAAAAGAAAACACCTCTAGCAACTCACATATTTCTTCATCGCTTTCCGAACTTCTCAGCAAATGCATCATCGTAAGATGATATGCATGAACCAACTATTGTTTTATGGCATTCGTTTAATATTTTTGGAAATGGAAAGGTTGAGTTTGCTTACCGCAGGGAATTTAAAGTGGTCTTATGTAACAATTTTTTTTTCCATCAGCACGCGATCTTCAGATTACCATTAGTATTCACACGTTCACAAAGTGATGCGAGCGAACTCAAGAGGAAAAATATATATATAGTCATTGACAGCCACGTGCGTCCTAATATCAGATTTAAAACAAAATAATACGGCCGTACAACCAGCCTTGCAGTATTATTTTGTTTTTAATCTACAGATTATTTGCTGGTAAGATCTCCCAAGATCCGGCGCTTCCACTATGTTCAGCTGACCATTGCAAACAAAATTGCAGTCTCATCACTCGACGTCTTTTGAGCTAAGGACGGAAACTGGAAGTGACTTGTGTACTTGTGTTTTAACGTGTCTTGACACTACCACATCCATATTGTTAAGTATCTTTTCACTATTAGAGACGATTAGTTTAAAGTCTGATAGAGACTACTGTCTTGGTAAGCGTGCGTGCGTGCGTGCATGCGTGCTTGAGCTTCCTGTAACCTAGTGTTCTTTCCCTTCCCAACGCATGCATATTAGACATTTTCCTTGGAGTACACCAAACAAGCAGTTTTCCTACCTTATTATATATGAACATTTCACCGGTAAAATTATAAATAGTACAGTCTTTACCTTTTACTATTTTTCTACCTTATTATGTTCAGATCTGCCCGTACCGCATGCACCTATGATTTCGCTACATTGTAGAATTTTAATCAGTGCTATGGGCATCTTTGACAAACCCTGAACAATTTAAAAATATGTATCATTAGCGTTTTTTAGAAGTTTTTATTTCTTTCTCCATGAATTCTTCTTTCGATAACTTAATGTTTCTTTGGAGATGGGGGCTGTTCGACTTCGGCCTTAAAATTTAAAATAATAATAACAATAATGGTAATAATAATGTGTGTCAGTTTGTATCCTGTACTAAATTATAAGTTAAAGAAAAAAACAGTAATAAAAACGCAAATGCAATCACGTGCATTTGTCATAAACCTCACGTTTTAAACCTCGTGTGCAGTGACTAATAAAGGATCACATCAATATATATAGGTGTAAAGTATTTCACAGCTGATTTCCGATTGCTACTGAAAAAGCGTCTTTCATCGTTTGTCCGCCTAAGTTCAGCTGCCGTCTTGTAAGCTCGAAAATGCAATATCATAATTTCCTATGTACCACCGTGACAACTGAATATAGACTTTCCCGAACATTCTGACTGGCCTGCTCAAAGCTAAATAGCAAATACTTTTCCCCTCTGAGCAACACAAACAAAATGGCTTCCCGTTTCAGTTCGTTTACCGAGAACCAAGTTTTATCATAAACTCGGCTGATTATTCAACTTGTAAATGTGCGCTATATTAACTAAGACATTTATTCACCTCCACTACGGTGAATAATTGTTAAATATTAAGTGGTGGTCAGGATCGATTCTTGGGGCTAATATACTGAAGTTAATGACAAAGAAAATATCATTCTACTTAAATAGACAACCAAAAAAGGAATACTGAGTTGATTATAAGTTGCTTACGCTAAGTTATCAGCCAGATAAGCCAGCTAGTCACTCGGATAAGTGTGATCTGCTTTAAATTTCAGAAACCTATTGCCGGTTCAATTCATCATAATCAGTCGATCTTAGATACCCATGAGTGATTTGAAAAATGTGCTATCCTCAAAGTACGGCAATTATTCTTGGTGTATGTTTGGCTCAAGGGATTGTCGTCTTGTCAGCTGCCAACTCGAGACACGACTCTCAGATACAGAAAAGACAACTGTATATCGGATCGATGGCTCCCGTAAGTGGCAAAAGAGCTTGGTGGGGAGGCGGGATTCCTTTGGCGTTCCAGATGGCATTTGAAGATATAAACAAGCGGAATGATGTTCTGGGAGCCTACAACTTAAAACTGGTTGGCAGTGACACACAAGTGAGTTGGTCAGACGGAGCTTAACTTCACTCAGATTTCTTTCGAATAACTCAGTCAGTTTAAGAGCAAAGCTGTTATGATAACTCGTTGTTTTGGTATCGAATCGGGGTCACTCATTCAATGAAAAGCTATCTACCGTATTTCTATTTACGCGTAATTTGAAGTTGGTCTTAAGTAAAAAGTCATTTTGGAGGGTTAACGTCCTCTAGTACCCCAGTGGTTTGCGGAGTTGACGTCACAGATAGCGATTGGACTTCCGCATTTGACAAAAATGTACCCTCTATTCACCAATTAATTCAAAGTAGCTCTAACGGATCACAAGCTTGAGCTTCATATGTTATGGTCGCAGCCACCAGTCCAGGAATGAACAAAGTTTTTTTTCCTTTTTTATTATGACTCTTACCGTAACAAAATGGTTATCTTCCGCTTTTGATTAGATGAATGTTTCTGCCGAGGGGCACGTTTTAAAATGGCTTTTACTCCTGCATTGGTGTACAGACCCAGTGCGGAGTGGATGTACGTTCTAGGGTTATATCCTCCCGTTCCTCGTTTGCTATGATATTTATCAAAGCTTGCCACCAAACCTGCGTCGAAAAAAAAAACCGACACCTGTACTGGGCAAAGTTGATGCAATATTCCACACAAACGTGACTTTGGTCTCTTTTCGATAACCGCACGAGTCCACTTTGAATATATATCTCTTTGTTACTTCCCAGTAAACAGATCTCTGGCAAGGAATCATTCTTTAAATAGGGTTTACAGTTACCTGGGAACAAGGGGAAACATTTTTGTGCAAGTGCACAAATCTGATTGATTGATTGATTGATTGATTGATTGATTGGAGATGATACGTATACCTAAATTATAAAATGCTTTTGATTTTCACTAGGGGGATACAGGACTTGGAAACAAGAGATTTTACAACTTTTTACAGAAGAAACAAGTCCGTTTGATTCTTGGTCCATCGCGTTCAAATGTTGCTGAATCAGCTGGTGCGACTGCAAAACATTACAACATGATTCAGGTATTTTAAAATACCGTAGTTGTAGTCAGGCATGATAAAAATAATTAAAAAACTTGTTGTCACTGACTAAAAAACTTATGTAAAAAGGACGTTTCGGTCAAAATACTATGACCTTCTTCAGCATAAAATGGCTTACGAATACAAAATGAGTGCTTAAAAAAGCCGTAGAAACGTCACTTGGGATTACCAAAGGCCTTGTAAATGTCCGGAATGTAAACGTGTTCATTAATGGAATGAGGTTCGCAAATTGAATGCCACCCTTCTAGAAATAATCTTTTTCCCCATTGGGAACAACGGTCAATGACCTTGACGTCGTCAAGGTCAAAATCGTGATTATTCTCTACGCAATGTTGGGTTAATAAAGAATTCTTATCTCCTGTAAAAATCGCTCTTTTGTGTTCTCTTGTTCTAGATCTTAAGGCCCTTGACGTTTGACCGATATAAACTTTGTCACAGTTTTTACAATTAATTTTATAGATAACTCCTGTTAGCTCTTTACTAAATATGTTTTTAGGTTTTCTTAAAATGGAGCCGACTGTCATTACGGGTTTGTGGGCAACATTGATATTGAAAATTAATTTTAAAATTAACTGTAAAAACTGTGACTAAGTTTATATCGGTCAAACATCAAGGGCCTTAAGATCTAGAACAAGGGAACACAAAAGAGCGATTTTTACAGGCTTAAAGATGAATGAGGTTCGCGAATT
>NC_090888.1:50865910-50883410 GCF_036669925.1 Montipora capricornis
AAATGTTTTTTATGTTTGTTTGTTGTTGTTTTTTTACAGGCTATTGACGCAAGGATTGTCTTTGGTTTCTTCAGTAAATCCACTGAAATTATGTGTGAGGTATACCTGGCATGTTTCAATTTCGTCACGTTACAGCTTTGCAAAACCCTGATTAAGTTAGCCATAGTTTGGAATGATATTATTATGGACGCTTTATATTCATATGTAAAGTACGTAAAGAAAAGTACTTGGATGTAAATCTTTCTTTTGGAGGATCGACTTTACAATCGCGATTGGTTTTCAGCTAAAACCACATTTACAACTTGGCCGTATTTTATCGAATATTGCACATTCCCTGAGGAGGAAGGTACACATGTGTACTTGCGAGCTTGGGTGGGTGGCTGAAGAGGTTTTGTTGACAGCGAAGGTTTCTATTTCTCAAGTTGTTTGTAGCGCGATCTAACAGCAGACGATTGTACCTTGGACAAGATTTTTGGATTAGTTTCCTACCCTGTGTTTATACTTTAATACTTCAAGTTAGTAGGGATACTCCTAAAACAGTGTACTACACAATACTAGAAGTAATGTGTTTCAGGGTGCATTTGAATATTTTATACACACATTCCGATCCAACTCACAGAGCCCATGTTAGCATTCAGTGTAGAATTAATTTTGTATTTGCTTTTAATAAGTTTCAAGCTGGAGAAAGAGTCGTGAGGAAAGAAGTAGGAAGGAGTAGAGAGTTCCTGTTAACACATTTTCCTTCCCACGCGGAAAAAAAGCGGCCTCTCCTGTGGAAGAGTGCAATGTTTACTCTGGGGTTAACATTAGTTGCAACTGAAAATCTGTACGGGCAAAACTATGTTTATATTTCAAATTTTGTAAAAGGTTTTATTATGTTACTACCTTTCTTATATGCTTATTTTTATGTTTTTGAAATTTCAAAAATATCGGTCGGTCTCACGACGATAAACGCAGAAAAAAGGAGAACGGCCATAGTTGATTTAAGCGTCAGCATCTGCTGCAATTGACCAGAGTATTACTTTTGTTTGATTGCTTTACGGCACTCAATTTAAAGCCTGTCATTTCCCTTTGATAGATTTACAAGCAAAGAATGTATGGTTCAAAATACGCTTGGGTGATTCACACCCCTGATAGCCCCGGTTGGTGGAATCGGAAATTCAAAAATCTGAACTGCACGGCGGAGGAGGTCAACAAAGCAGCAAATGGAATTGTTCACATTAACTATATGTGGCTCAGTTGCTCAAAGAGGGTCACCGTAGCTGGAATGGTAAGATGATGATAAATAGCTATATAAAAGAAGGTTATGTTGAATTTGTACAAGAGCACACGAGCTCGCGTACGGAAGGAGCACGGGTCGAGAGCACCGAATTTCAAGTTTTGGAAATAAAGCGACAGTTAGTTCTGCATCTCCCGCTTAAGATAGATGGCGGGAAAGGAACTATGTTAAAAAAGAGAGCCTTTTAATCTTCAATATATTAATTATTAATTTAGCCATCATGATAAGGCTTAGTTATCTCAACGCTACAGAGGCCCCAAAACTTCATATTTTCCGACCATTCAAGGTGGTTTTCTGATTTAAGTTACCTACTCCATTAATAGAAACGCCATACCACGTCGCAAATTTCCCTTGTGACCAAAACGAGCGAAATTATCTACTAAATTTAGAATGCGGGTACGGCCAAATGATGGCCAAACGAATTAGGACCTGGCCACGTTAACCCCAACGCCTGTATCTCATTGGTCCGCAACCAAAAGGCAGCACGAGGGATTTATCGTGCTAAAGGTGAAGATCGTGAATCGGACTTAAAATACCGCCGTGATTTATTTTTTCCGCGTAGATTTCTTTTTTCCGCATGTTCCCTACATTTTCCGTTCTAAAAAGCGATAATAATGTGAACCTATAAGCTACATCCCATTGCATATCAAGACTTCTCAGTTAATATGGACTTCTGGCATGTGAGTTACTAAGTGCATTTTCTTTTTATCAGACACCATATGAATACCAGTCAAGGTATATCCAACGAGCTCAGCAAGCCAATGTCAATGCCACTGCGTACAACGGATTTGCCTACGATGCAGCATGGCTAATTGCCCTGGCTCTCAACCGAACTGCACAGAAAATGGGGCCGCATGTTTTCCTAAATACCTTGCCCTTCGGGAACAAGACATTTTCCGACTTAGTGAAAGAAAGCCTTTTGGAAACACAGTTTATTGGAGTGACGGTGAGTGAAAGCATCTGTGGTTCTTCAGCGTGATAGATACATTGATTTCCTATAGAATTCGAAGGATTTGAATTATAATATTGCAATAGTATTTTAAAAATAGTCTTAGTGTGGAACAGCACACTCCTTTGCTCTTAAAGTTATTTTACGTCTAACCTCAAATACAATCAAGCATTTCTTTCTTTTCTAAAAATATACAAAAATTGATTTTGAAAAGGTATACTAGTGTACTGCAATGCTTGGTTGAACTTTGGCTTCTCAACAATTTACTAAAAACAACAACTCCTTAAATACTAAACCGATACGCCACTTAAACAATTTTCTTTTTTGCTTCCTAGAGCATGGTAAAACTCAATGAGAAAGGTGATCGACTTGGAGTTTTTGAAATTTCTCAACTAAAAGGTATGCTATCGTGTAATCATCATCATTATCGTCGTTGTCGATGTTAAGATCATCGAAACTAGTTTCAAGAAAAAGCTCATTCCTTAATAAATATTCCATTCAGCTTTAGTGATCTCTCAGAGATCTAGGAGAAGAATAGCCTAAATCAAGTTGATTTAGGCTATTCTTCTCCTAGTAAGACGCATGCGAAGAGCACCATGGTTAAGGAAATATGGTAACCCATCGTTGCCGAGAAATTTTGGTTTTGGTTATGACGTCATGCTACGACTGTCTTTCCGCCGTGCATTCAGCTTTTCGTGTCACACGCTGTGGGCAACACGAGAAAGAAACCCACACTTTTCACAGATTACTAGATATATTCTCGCTAAGCAAACGAAAAAACTTCCACTTACAACCAAAGCTCGCGGGATCAAATATAAACTCTTTTCATGACTTGTCCGGTATAGTCAGTCAGTAACCACAAAACCGACGCTAACTCTCATTGGCTGAAACGTCATAACGTGGTTTTAAGAACGGCAATCAACTCACTCAATGGCACGCACCCCTTCATTCACTTTAATCATGCTTACATAATTTGACACCTACACGAATAACTTATTTCTTGATCAGTGGAAAAAAACCATGAAAACAAGCTAAGTATTATTTTAAATATGTCGTGCAACGAGGGAAAAGGAAAAAGAGAGAGAGACAAAAAAGTAGGTAGGCGACGAACAAGCGACGGTCAACGTGAAAGAGAGCTACAGAGAGCACGAAAAAACAGGCGAAATATCAGTGACAACGAACGAGATCGATAGAGCAAGAAAGGGGCGAATAAAGAGACGAAATTACGTTGATAAGCAGTGCAAGAAAAAGCAAGCTCGAGCACGAGAAAACAAGCTAAAAATAAAAATAGCAAAAAGGGCAAGAACGAGTATGAGAAAATAGGCTGAATAATGGTAACGAAAAACAGCGAAAAGAGAAAGAACGAGCATGGGGACTGGTCATACGGTAAATCGGCTAGTTATAAAAGTATCTGAAAATAAAAACTTAAATGATAGAAATAGAGGATCCCTGCTCTCACGTGAAAAAGAATAAAATGTCAGTTTAGGAATAAAATATCTATTTGTGTCTTTAAAAGTATGAACAGTAAGCATCGTAAGTTTTGTAACTATCGTGTTGAATTAAATAACATTTTTTTTAAAGTATGAAAAAGTTCAACAGAACCCAAATTCTAGATGCAACTGTAATGCAAACATTTTGCTACGGAGAGAAGAATAGCCTAAATTACTAGAATATTAATAAGGCCATTGATCTATAAATGTAGCCTTTTCCTTCGGCGGGGGTATCCCGAATGAACACAACTTTATATACTTCTCCTTGCCAAGTTCTAAAGATAAAGTTCTTTGGCTGGAAGATCTGCAGGACACCTTCAACCCCCTCCTTCATTCCATACATTTCTCATTACCCAATTTCAACTTAATGGAACGCCATACTGAGAAAACACTGTCCTGTCCCGAATTTCTATTCCTGTAATTAGCAGTCACGTACTCACATCGCGCGCACGGTGAATTCATTCAACGATCTAGTACAATGTTGACTGACTGAGAAAATTAGGAAAATCAGTATAAAAATCATCAACCTTTTGCGGTAAGTTTGTTACAAAGGTACCTCACGTTAATTAGAAATATTTGAGATAAGTGCAACGCGTGACATTTTCAAACAAATTTCACTGCTTTGATAGGGACCGAGTTTGAAGCAAAGTGCAGCCATGATGTGACGAACTCTTCCCTGAAATATTATCCGGAAATGAAGTTTGAGTGGCAAGGTGAGATGACATCGAAAAAATAAGGAAAAAGATATAGTTATCAGTGCAGTAAACATTCTTTATATTCAACTCTTGAAGTACAGCTAAATAGATGCACGTTAAATTTTCAAAAACGTAGCAAAGTCCCCTTACTCATGCAACAGAGTAGTCTTTTTGTTGTATTTACTCCTCAATCGAAAATGCAAAGGGTGGTCATACAGAGGGAGTTGAGTTGCCCAAAACCGGCACCCTTTGGATGCGTGGATTTCCATTGTTAAGTTATTTTTCGATTTGCCGTTTTCACACTAGAAGACGGACAAATCGTCCTGGGTTTAGTCGCCTAATTCAAGACGACCAATTCCTTTAGTGTTGTCCCACGTAAATTCATAAAAGACGGACAATGAGTGCATGAAGATTGGCACTGAGTATGGCTTAGTTACCTTACCATTCGCGCCAGCCTTTTTTCCTCCCGCCATATTGAAAACCTCCCCTAAACCATCGCTTCAATCGCTTCCTTGGCTAGTTCCATTTCTCCTTAGTGGTTATATAATTAATTTGTCCATTTGTTTGTCTGACGCGAATTAAGGTCGGACTTGTTCATCTGGACGGACAAATCTTCTCCTTAAACGAACGAGTTTCAGACGACTACGTCCGGCTCGTCTAAAAATGGGTTCTTCTCGTTTCACATCAGACGATTTGTTCGCTTACTAGTGTACATTACGGAAGGTTCTGCTTAGGTGCATAGCTGAAGATTGAAATTAAAAGAACTTTTCCGTTTGAGACTTCATCATACTATACGCGCCAATGCCGTCCTTAGATGAGTTCCCATGACATCATTGAATTACACAAGATAAGGGGAACCTACTACCGATTCCAAATAGCCAGCTTTTGAAAAACTTTTATATTCATGCCTTTTACTCTACTTTTCCTGTATTTTTTCCTCTTTGTACTTACCGTATTTCATGTTCATGTATCTTTTACAGGAGGAAATCCACCAAAGGATCGCCAGGGCAAACGCAACGACCTCATCACGATGCCCAAGACCATGTTTATCTTTATGTGTGTCTCGGGGAGCTTGGGAATTTGCTTGGCCTTTGCACTCTTATGTTTTAATGTCAGAAACAGGAACATAAGGTATCTTGTTTAATTTATATAATAGCTGGAGCCCATAGTCAGGAGCCTACGACTCCAGTACTACAGTGTATGGAGCGTTTTCACTCACGTGACCAGCAGCCATATTGGATTACTGAAACAAAAGAACTTATTTGCATAAAAATAGAGTTCAAATCGCAGAGGATTAGTTTGGTACACCATCATGGCCGCCATTCCTTTGTTTTGGAACACCAACATGGCCGCGGAGTCTTAAGAGTAGTTTTCTTTATGTTTCTCACAAAGAGAGTTTCATGCCTGACTTAAAACCAGCTTGAAGTTAATGTACACAATAACTGTAGCTTGAATCTATTATAATTGTTATTGTCATTCTTATTTTTTAATTAAAGACTACTGGTGATTCTTTTCTCTCCTAAAGGCTTATTAAAATGTCAAGTCCGAATCTGAACAATGCCACCATTGTGGGATGTATTCTGTCTTACATTTCTGCCATTCTTTATGCATTCGATGGAAATCATGTCACAGATCAGCTTTGCAAGGTGGGTCGCTACTTGTAGCATCGTGTCCTTATACACATAGTCGTCTTGACATTCGTACTAGAAGAAGTTGATCGAATAGGGAAATCTTAGTTTCCATTTTTGCCTTATTAGCGCGAGGCTGTCGTTTTATAATCAGTTAGGCAAGAATAAAGAACCATTGACATTCAATTGCATAATGAGCTTTCTCTGAAAATTTGAACGCGATATACCAGATCCTCTATGAGCAATGATGCTTCGAAAATTCGAATTGTGCAAAGCATGTATTGAATTAATAAAGCTTTTGCCACCCAAGAATTTATCAGTTCTTAATGACGGTGCCTACTGTTGTTGTTGTTGTTGTTGTTTTAAGATTTTTACAAATATTGTTCATGAAAAATGAGTGGTTACCCCCAATTTTCTTTTTCGATTTGAATAACACTAGTAGGCACCGTCCTTAATGACTAAATAACTGGCTCGTTATCAAAGCTGAAAGGCGTAAAATTGGAGATGAACCAAGTTTAACAAATTCTAGATCTTTTACCTTTTGAAGTCAATTTGTAAGTAGGGTGGTGCATCCAGTGAGCAAACTCGAATGTAAATGAAACGAAATAGAAACAATGAAATCAGCAAAAATTCTCTTACACAGAGTGTGCAAATACATGATATGATTATTTCATCTAATATGCAGCTTCCTACATTTTTGGGGGATGAAAGAGCTTACACCAAACTAAATGGATTGTTTCGAGCCATTGTTGCCAATTAGTACCATGTGGTATTTCAATCCTCACAGCATGACAGGACGTTCGTCATGCATCTGTACCTACCATCGCAAACCAAATTGTTTTCCTTGTCCATTTTTGAAAACCTTTTTGTGACGTAAATATAACAGTCACTATTACTGCTTTCCTTTAGGCCCCTCCTGAAAATGGCGAAATATGCCGGGCCGCTGCATGGGTTTTTGTGTTCGTTTCTTCCTGGGTAAGGTTGAGAAAGGGGGTATTCGTAGCCTTTTATTGAGGTGAGGGCAAAAACAACAAACAAAGTGAATGAATCTTTTTTTCAAGAATTGTATCTTAATAATGGCTTGGATGCGATGCTTTTCCAGTAAATTAGTGCTATCGACCATCCGAAAAAGCCTCGGCTTGTGTCATCTGCTAAGGTATTCGGTTTTGGCTTGCTCATCGAGTAAATCAATTTTTCCGAGGTGGCAGATTTCAGCCAAACAACGTAATTTTCAGAAAAAGCCACAGAGTCTTTAAACCGTACCGCCCTTTTGTTGACAAAGGTGTTAATATGACCAATAGTGTACAGTTATCCTTCATTCAAAGAAATCATTTTCAGTTTTTTTTTCTTTCTTTTCTTTGTAGGCCAGGGTTTCTACTCTCTGTTTTGGATTTACGATTGCCTTTGGTCCCTTGTTTTCAAAAACATGGCGCGTTCACAAAATCACAAGAATAATGAGCGCAAAGAAGATGGTTAGACTTTTTTCCCTGCTTCTTTTCTTTTATATTTACATTTCCCTTTTTCAATGGTTTATGTTTCCTTACACGTTGGCCACGATATTTTTCCTGTTTGATCGCAAATTATAGGTGCTTTCGAGTGACCGTTCTTCCGGAATAGGAATACATGCATGGAATATAGAAGCTAGAACCCTTGGTTTTCACGGAGATTCACATTAAAATTGTCAAACACCTGCTAAAATGCTATTTTAAACATATCTTTCCTTGTTTCTTCTAAACGCCAGACATAGTCCGTTTTAAATCATCATTCCACGTATTCTTATATATCGGAATAGGGTCAATCGAACACACGCTAACTGTGGGCCATTATTAATATCTTGGGTTTCTTTTCATCGCCGAAGAAGTAAGGTATAATATAATAGAGAGATTTAGAACGGCATGCCGCTGCTCACTCAGTTCTATCATTTCTTTCTCTTTTAAGAAATAATTAAGGAGATGAAACAGGTTTCTTTGACTTTTGACAAAATGGATATCTCAGCCTGACGTTTGCCATAAAGCGATGTCAGTTTTTTATATGACAAGGAATTCTCAGGCTAAACGGATCACTCTGGCTGGTTTTTGGTCGGGATTTTACAGTACGAACCATCACTATAGTACAGTTCGTTTCCGTATTTTTCCCCTCTGCCGGGAAATTCAAGTTGGCCCTCGGTCGTTTTTGTACCGGGACCTCTCTGGGCTCGGTACGTACTGCCACGACCTCAGGCCGGTAGCGAGCTTAAGCAATGACAACGGCGACGGCAACGAGAAAGTCATCTTAAAATATATATTCCCGTAATTTTAATCGCTTGGTGACTATTTCAACAAGGGTGTGGTAGTGCCTCAAAAATGACACTGGTCGGAACGGCACTTAATTTAGGGGAGAAAATGAACATTTATCCTCAAGTGCTGACGTTCTTCATAAAACCTCAAATTTGGCTATTTCACGTCGCTGTTTTGATGACGATGTCAAAGAAAGAAGGGCGTGCAAAGCTATTCTTTTTGCACACTAAATTTCTGATGTTCTTGTTCTCGTCGCCGTTGTCATTGCATGAGGCCCCAAGTATTCCCCACTACGGCCCTCGCACTCGGTTAATAAGAGATTATTATTATATACTCAACAGAATATCGCGTTTCTGATTGGTTAATGACGAATGCATAAATAGGTTATAGAGTGCAATATGGAAGTTGCTATGGAAACACAGCAATTGAGTAATTTTGTTGAATGATATAATAAATTAAAGATCGTATGAACTTGCTGGTGCATTTCGTGATTTATGGTCACTCGTCATGTTTTGAAAGTTCTCAAATTGGACTCGCCTACGGCTCGTGCAATTTTAGAACTTTCAACACTTCACCCTTGCCCATAAATCACGAAATGCATATGATTTCCTACACTAATAACGCGTGCGCTGAGAGGAAGATGGTCAGGTGACCGGAGTTTTGATCGATATTAGCTCATTTTGCATTTAATAAAGAACAGTGAAAACCCCGTATAAATTGACAGCTTACTAAAATAGAAATACCCTTGAGTAAAATTGGCAACGACAGGAGATTTGTGAACGACAAATATTATAATGGCTTTTTCAATGAGCAATTTATTATTCTAAACTGCCCGTCTTGTCTTGACTAAGGCCATCAGAGATGTACACCTTTTTGGAGTTGTTGGTGTCCTACTCGCCATGGATATGGTAATCCTCTTGACCTGGAATTTTCTGGATCCTCTAAAAAGGAAAACCACCTTTCTTGCCAGCTATGTAAGTATCATTTTAGAGTGTTCTTTAAAAGCACCCAGTTTCAGCGATCATGAGATTGGGGAAAATTACCAGATTTTTTTTCTAGCAAACAGTTCAGTATTCGTTGGTTCAATCCTACGCTTTGTTTGACCGAGCAGCCATTTTAAAGTTTTCAAGCTAAAAGTTGAAAGAATCACCTTTATCTTGGTGGCTATTCGCCATAATTTTGACTTCAGAGACTGTCGAAGCTAATATCGTGATTTCGATTGCTATGTTTAGTCATTGCCGGGAATACGTTTGCGCTACTTTTTCAACCAATAACATACAACTCCATAAGCAATGGTGGCTTGCACGTGTTTATTTTTGGGCGACCTCGAATTGTGATTGGCTTATCGCGACATGCAGATGCGTCTGTTGAAGCTGTCTAGAGTAATTACTTTGAAGTGAAAGTCAGGAAATTCATTGCAGTTAAATAAGAAGAAAACCAGGCTTGAAAGGGACCCAAACCCATGACTATTCGATTGCGGTAAATTTGCTCTACTGGCTGAGCTATCAAATCATCTCCAAGCCGAAACTTTTCAACTTCAGCTTCTGTCCTGTAAGGGGTGAATGAAATTATTTCAGAGTGATATGTAGTATAACATCATTTATGTCAACTGCGGAATCGAAATGATATGTAAGTTAGACACAAAAATCTGTAATTACTTTCGTTAAAGTTTTACAACATGCTAACGAAAACTGCTCTATCCTACGTACAAATCGCTTAATAATTGTATATACTAACATACCAAGCACATCTATACAAGGAAATTTATAAATTCGCCAGACAATCGATTGTAAAGGGACACTTTGTGTTGGATGTCAAAATTAAGCGTGCATCTAACTAGGTCCAGTTCAGGGGCCCGTTTCTCGAAAATCCCGAAAACTTTTCGGGCCCGAAAAGCCACTTGTGAAAGTGCCAACCGCTTGTTTTGGAAGCTGATCATTTAACGTGTTTTCAAAAAGAAAATAACTGTGAAGTTTGACGACCTAAATCCTCTCCGTTCTTGAGATACAAAGGGAATTGTGACACCCGAAAATGGCCGGTTAAGTTTCGGGACTTCCGAAAAACGGGCCTCAGGACATAATGTGCGTGCGGGTAATAGAACTCAATATAGGTACGCTAAACCATGAATCATTTGTTTTAATTGTCTGTTACACATATTTGCAGTATGATGAAAAAGATGACAACATGCTATATTTGCCGTACGTGTACACTTGCGAGGTCAACAATATGATGATCTGGCTGGGCATTTTGTATCCATACAAAGGCATTTTGTTACTGTTTGGACTATTCTTGGCTTGGGAGACGAGAAATGTCAAGATACCTGCCCTGAATGATTCTCACCATATCGGTATGTCTGCTTGGATTTTTCTCGGAATTGAATAACAATTTGTTTTATTTACCGCAAAAAGTCTTTCCTTCAGACAACAATTACGTCGTCGCAAAAGCGCATGCATAATGCTTTTAATGTACTAGGGATCCATTTAAAGTAAAATGGAGATTACAACATTCTGTCTGCGTCGAGTCCTTAAACCCAGATATAATAGAAACTTTAGAATGGTGAATATTTCGGAAGCAAAAATGTCACTTAAAAATTTGCCTTTGCGCCGCCTGTTAAAAGCGTCTGTTTAGAAGATGTGGGCATTAACCTTGGCAAGCGTATTTGCCTTAAGGGGGTTTGCGAACAGTGGCCGTTACGCCAGCTGGCAACGCTCCATTACAAGAATATCCTTGCAATCGATTGGATGAGGAAAACGGTAATCGTACTGCAAGTTCGGCAAGGATTTCAGTGCGTTTGTTTTTGTTTGTTTGTTTGTTTATTTTTTCTGCAAGAATACAACTTGAAAAATTAGGTGAAGAATCTGTCGCTATGTAACCGCAGTGCATGCTCAACACAGTGAGTTTCGAGCCATGGCAGAGGCTTCTTTTTCCGTACTCGTCAGCCAAGTGAACGCAGAATAAAAAAGAGACTTGTGCTAGCAGGGAATAGGCAATTTTCGCGGTAGCGTCATTTGACTACAACTGCCAGAATTCAGTTTGTTTTTCTTTTATTCGTATTTCGTATTCTTAGTGGGGTAAAAATAACGATAGCTCAAATTAGCATGAGACAAGCAAAACCTGTAGGCTTCTGCTACTTGTAGTCAAATGGCGTCATCATGCGAATGTCCTATTTGTCTGAAAGTCATGTTGATAAATAATAATGTCTACCCATATCTGTATTTTTATTGGTAGGCGTTGCCGTTTACAACGTTGTTATAGTTTGCATCGTTGGGACACCCGTGGTTTTGTTTGTTCAACCCTACCAATTTGAGACAGCGTTCATGGTCACAGCCATCTGTATATTCTTCTGCACGACGTCCACAATGTGTATCGTCTTTATACCAAAGGTAACACGGCTTCGGCATTTTTCATTACAATTTTCTCCTGTCAACGTACGTATGACGTATCATTCGGAGGTCGACCGTTGAAAGAGATACCATGGCGCAGAATGGCCGGACATCATTAATATTCATATGACTAATCATCGCATTAGCATAGAAGTGACGCGCTGAAGCGCGAAATTTGAAAGCGACAAACTACATAATTAAAAGAAATGGCGCCAGAAATGGGCAAACGCCCAAATTTAATTTTCATTCTAAAAGCATCTCGGTTGTAAAAGTCCTAACTTTTGAAGACCAGATTACCCTTATTTTATCGAGACGCTCGGGAGATGGACACGACTTGTAAAAACTATTGGAAATTTGAGTTAAAATGCGAGCGATTTTTCAGCCATTTTATATGAGAATTCAAAAATGTTTTTTTTCCATTTAAAATTTCTTGTTTGTGGACCAACTTTTTTATGAACTTGTAGCATGCAATAGTTTCTTTAAAGAGTAAATCCAGACATTAACTTAAAATGTCAAATATAGCGGCAAAGGATTTACTTGGAAATTTGCGCTCTTTTATTTCGTATCACATAATGAGCAGATAATGAGCCATTTTGCTCATGAATATGTATAAATGCAGGCACACTGGGTTCATGAATCTTGCTTTAGCTCCGCCTCCACTGTTCCCTCGGATTTTCCATAAAGGTTGACAATTTAATGTACTTTTCAGTCTACCGGATTTTGTTACGACCTTTGGCGAACATTTACGATTGAAGCCGACATCCAAAGTCGTAAGTTATCACCAGAGTGAGGATTTGGCACCAGACCAGTGTTGTTCTCACACAGGAGATAGTGTTTGCAGTAATCTTTCAAATTCTGCTCAGCGGAAATAGCAAAATGCTGACGTACTCGCTGTTTTCCTAGAAAATGAAGTCTAGGACCCCAACTATCAAAATTCCTGATTTACAGACGCATTTCAAGGCTACTGAAACTTTCCAATATACGACCTTCTCATCTCGCCGCACTGTAGCTCTTAAAAGAACTTTAACAAAGGAGAAGCACTGCGTCTTTCGAGAACTCAGTCAAAGAAAGTTATTAGAAAAACCACACTTTGAACCAAAGGCTCTGTGAAAGCGGCTATCCTATAAGAGTCGTACCCTATCGTTGACCCTCCATGGGCATCAGCTCTTAGTTTATGTAATATTTGACTATTATTCTACGAGGACGTGCTGGATATGAAGTGATAGATAACCAACGAGGTGCGTACGTAGCGCCGAGTTCGTTATAATCATTTCATATCCAGCATGCCCGAGTGGAATAATTGTTTTAGTAAAAACTTCAGGATCAACAACTCTTCCATGTTGATCTTATTTATCTGCCTCGGTCAATTCTGGTCCATAACGGATTTTGTCAGCCATTGTTTTCTCAAAACTGCAAAATTGTTTTCAGTTTGCTGACGCGTTCCTTAACCACATTAGGTACCGCAGGTATAGATCGTTTTCACTGTCACCCAACAAATTAATAAAATCGAAACCGTTCAAAGAAGTAAGCCAAAAACTTGAAGGAGACAAATTTATAAATCACCTCACCAACTCTCAGATATGTGCGGTCCATCTTTTCTGAGTTATTTGTCAAAGAGTTCCACGCAAGAATTTTGTATGGAGCCGCCATGTTGGTGCACCACCGTTGTGCCCCAATATGGCGGCCAGCTCCAGAAATCCACACGAACATCTAGGATTTTAGCGATGAAAGCGCTCACTTTTCGCTTGTGAGATAAAATACACGTGTATGAACACATCTTCTTATGTACTTGAAACGCTCAGACTGTTGAGATTCATAGGCATAGACATTTTTTCAACCAAATAACTTTGTATCAAGGTGACAATTCGGAAATTCAAAAAGCAGTATTGTCGAAACGAAAGACGTCATCTTCAACCTCCGCAAGATAAAAATTCATAACACCTTGTGGTTTTGATTTTATGAGTATTGTGCTCCGCTATAAATAACCAACTAGCTAAATAAATAAACAAATAAAGTTTCAATTTCATAAATCTATCCTGCATGCATGGCCGTGTAAGAAATTCAGACTTTCTGTGGTTGCCGACAATATCTTTAAACAAAAGGGTTTTTTTTTCCTGCAAATAAATAAATTTTAGTAAAAGATTAATTTCGAGGCAATGAAAGGCTTACAACAGAACAACAGAAATAAACACATAATGTACTAAGTACCTTAATTTCAAAACACTAGTCCCATAAATTGTTTTTTACCCTGAGCCAGACTGTAATTCGAAAGTTTATTCGTAAAACCGGTACCAGGAGTGAATTAGGTAATAATGTTTCTCTGTCAATTTGGACTTAATTTTAGATTACGATGCACACACGCGTGACTGCTTCTGCTATGTTTCTTCAGGGACATGACATCTGATTTCCGCGGGAACGTGTATTCTAAAATTAAACTCATTTGTGACTGTGCTGGGGAGCCCAATACCCATGTGTAATTCACGCGCGGTAAAACCCAGTTTGAGGTTATAGAGGCTGGATATCCACTCGAAGGAAAAAATGTTGGACCCAGCCATTCTCGTGTGGCAAGTCCTTTATATGATCAGTTACCTGCGGTGCTTTCAAGTAGTCTCCCCATTTCCACCTCCTCTACTAGCTAATATGAATGAGTGCTAAATTAAGCATGTCTGGTATTGGATAACTTCCCGTTTCTACCAATCTACAGTGTGGCAGCGATCACACGCCTTTCACTCACGCATTTTGACTGGCTAATTTTAGAGATCACCCTAAAAAGCTTTAGATCAAGGCGCGGTAAAAAGGCAATCATTTATTCAAAATCCATTACCTGCTGATAGCTTTAGTAAATAAAGAATAAATGCTATACCGAGTGATTGCATTGTGACTAAACTTGATAGACAACAAATGCAAGGAAACGATGTTATGTGCTTGTAATATTTCGATATAAATCTATATCATCTTCGGACTAAGGCGGGATACAAGTAGCAGAATTTAAATACCGCGAGATTGTGCAACAGTATAATCACGTGAAAGTGAAAAACAAAGAAACGAAACTGTCAGGAGAATAGGCGGAGTTCTCTACTGGCTTTTAAGCCATTGTTCAGAAATGGTGTTAGACGCTTAATATGGTAAGCTTCTTTATATAGTAATAGATTCCAGTTATCATCGCGATCTATTATGTTAGTGTTATCACGCACGGTTTGGGCGAAGGAGGAGGGAGAGGGCAAACGATGGCCGAAGTACGTCTGCATTCGCAGGCTATAGAAGACTAAGGCAACACTTTCTCCTCCGTTGTTTAAAGGTCTCGAGTGCTGGTCCGGCTGGCCCGTGACCTCCTGCACCGTAATCCCGATGTTCAACCAACTGGGTGCGGGCTTGGAAAAGAACGAAGCCGATGATGTTGCAGGTTTGAACCTCTACCTGCTACCTCATCCCTTTTAAATTTCCTTTCCAGAATTGCCAAGCAACTAAGACGTGACATGCATTTCTACTGGCCATTGGCTTTGCATTTAAATCAGGAATAAAAAATACCATGATTTTTATTTTTATTTTGACTGACTGAAACACTTGTTCTTCTACAGATTGCAGCTCTTAGGAAGTGTGACAGTAAGGATCCCAAAATCGGCACTCGCACCTTTGCTTCGTTAGAACACTACTCGGCGGCTGACCTTGCAAATTACAACGCATCTACTTTCGATAAAGAGAGGGAAATGAAACAGCTGGAAGCCTTGTTAAAAGTGGTAAGCAATAACGAAAACATTAGGGACCTTTAGATCGGAAGACGTCTACGAGGAAGAGTTTTTCGTACTGAGCATGCGCATAAGAATTGGAGGCCGACACTTTTCAAGGTGCACGTGCTCAGAACAGAAAACTCGTACTCGTAGTCCTCCTCGATCCTCCGATCTAAAGGTCCCCATTATTACCTGACTACGCGTTCGAGTAGTAATTAAGAGTTTTCCACTTCCTTGGCTGTTGTGCCTGAAGCTCTTACATATAAGAACAGGGAAGCTTAAAGATCAAAAAATCAACATTAATGTTCCCAGCTTAAGGCCCGGGAAAACGGTCTCAACATTTACTTCAACATCCGTTTGATTTTCTTTAAGCGTGTTGACTGCTGGGGTGGCCAAACAGTTTAAAAACATATCTTCAATAGTTGATTCAACAAAGCTTCACCACAGGCCTGGCATTCAGTCCCAGGCTGCAGCCGCGGTTGTTACTATGGACACGAACTTGTTTCTATGGATACGGACATGGATACGTCATCGAGAGACCGATTAACGCGCACGCGCATTCCCAACAATGCAAAAGCAAAAGGCTTTAACTTTATTCAACATTCGCGAAAACAAAAGAAATGTTAAATCGTTGTTGAAGCAAAGTTTAAAGATTTTTAAACTCATTCAACTTCAACTAAACATGTTGAAACAAATGTTGCAGCCTTTTGCCCCGGAGCCTTTTGTTCCATTTGGTCATGGTGTTTTAGGCCGGTAATATTAACAGATTTTTCTTTTCTCGACACAGCTTCAAATGGAAAAAGAGAAAATAATAGAAAATGATAGTGCTTACGCTACGAAACTTTGAAAAGGTTTCTCGACAAGACCACACTTCTCTGGGACAAATGGTTTCCATGAATCAATATGGATTAATTTGAGCGGACAAGAAGCAAGTTTAGCACACTTTGGCAGTGGACGCTGCGTGAAATGATTGCTTATGCTTATGAATTTATTTATTTCTCCTTTCTCCTTTTGCCAATCGAACAAGTCTTTTTGCATCAGTTTTCTGTCGCCCTAAGTTCCCAGTGGTTATATAGAATGCGGCCAAATCTCACTCTCCTCGAAGCTCTTTTCTCCTACGGGAACTCTTCAGTGCTGCACAGACTATTTATAGGACGGGCAACCTTTTTTTAGCCAGGCAGTCTTTCTTATACGTATCCTGTTCCTATCACCTGTAGTGTAACCCAGAATCAATGTTAACAACGTTTGTACTTCTGCGAATGGGATAGAGTGCAAGCTTTACGATTCAAAGGAGAAAACGGAATCTTCAGAGCTCTTTGGTTGTACGGTTACTTTCGCTTCACTTCTCTTCACTGTATTTTGACAAAATTTCAATACAGTCGAACCTCCACTGAGGGACACTTCCTGTAAAGGGACACTTCCCGAATGCGCACACCAAACCGCGGCCCCGGCAATTTTACTATATATTTAACCTCCCGTAAGCGGACACCGGCACCTATTTGGGGTCCACAGGGTCTAAAAAAATTTCCTCTCGTAAGCAGGCAGTAAACAATACCAAGAACATTTGTAACGAAATGGGTTTAATTTTAATGGTTTAATCACGCAATGTCCTACACAAAGCATAGTTATTCTGATTACAATTGTTTTTTTTTTTATTTTTTATTACAGTACATCAAAGTTTCCCTTTCTAACTTTTCTTCAAACCAGTCGCACGAAAGTTTGTCTCCTTGAAATTTAAACTCCCAAGGCAATTTCATCCCATATCCTGCTCCTTTTGTTATCCGCTTTCTCGTAATAAGAACTGTTGCTGAGTTAAACGCACGCTTCAGGAACTTCGTCACCCAATCTCAAAAATATTCTAATGAACAAATGGCATCTTATACAAAACCAGCCCTTACTTAGAGAAATCTTTAAAAACCCTCCCCGAATTTCATATAGAAAAGGGAAATCTTTGAATGATGTACTTGTTAGAACAAAGCTCTAATGTCTTTGAATGTCCTATCTTGACCAATAAGAGTCGTGTTTGGCCTGACTACACCTTGAAACACAATGGACCTTTTTCGATATACTAA
>NC_090888.1:50885910-50893410 GCF_036669925.1 Montipora capricornis
TCAATATCCAGTCAATATCCGGAATTTCCGGGAAATCCACCAAAACGAAAAGAATGATGCCAAATGCGCATGGTCAACATGCATGAGGTTAAAGATCGGATTTTACGGATTTAGCGGATTTCACGGAAATAAGCTTCAATAAAACTCCTATATTTTAAACGGAAAAGACGGAAAAGGCGGATTTAGCGGATGTATAAATAGTATTATTGTTATTATTTATTATTATTATTTATTATTATTATTATTATTATTATTATTATTAATTATTATTATGTATTATTATTATTATTTATAATAATAATAATAATAATAATAATAATAATAATTATTATTATTATTATTATTATTATTATTACTTATTCATCCGTGAAATCTGCCTTTTCCGTCTTTTCCGTTTGCAATGTATAAGTTTTATTGGAAGTGTAAGTACCATCTCTGTGAAATCCGTGAAATTCAGGATTTCCCCTGTTGATTTCTCACAGGATTTCTCATTTTTTTAATCTAGTCAGGATGATGTACGTATCTGAAAGCGGATTTCTTGGATTTTCTATAATTCATTACAAAACACCCATTTTCCCTTCAAGTATTTCAAACAAAAGAGCAAGTTTATGATGCATTTTTCATGGTAGTTTTTTCTTATCATGTTTGATCATTAATATTACCTTATTTTTTTCCGAAGTCATATCACATCTCGAGTGTTTTCGCTCACGATGAATTTTGAGATTCTCGTTACAAAATCGCTAGCTCCTTTTGTTATGTTTTTGTTTGTCTCTGAAAGGTTGCGTTCAAGCCACCTATCTACTAGAACAACCTTTTTAATTATTCTATTGAGATGCCGACCAAAGACATAAAAGTGCTGTGAGCACGTCCCCCTTTTATTTTTTTTGATGAGGCTATTGAATGAACTACATGGTGTGACTATTTGATCCTAGTGGGCCTAAAGGAAAACACTTCCCATCGACAATCAACAGTGATTTCCTGTGATAATGCTGTTAATTGGACGTACTAAAACGTGGAAGTCAGGCCACAAAATCACTTCTTTTTTTTAGTTTAATTTCTTTTGTATATCGGTCACAGAAGAAAACGCTTTTTCCAATACAATCGTTCTTTAATATCTTTGGCAGTACCGTGTTCTAGCATATTAGTGAAAGGTAAGCCGACCTCGTCACCCCTTCTTTTTGCTGAATGAGGCGAGTAACAAAAAATTGGCGTTGGAATCTTTGTAACACTCCTCACTTTTCGAAATATTTCGAAACCAAATTAGATGTTCTTGGTTTTCCAAACAAAAGTTGCCCGCCCTTTTTTTGTTCAAGTCAATCAGTGCCGAGATCGGTCAGAAAATTGTAATGTTATGCGGTAAAGTATGTACACCTAGGTAAGAAAATTAAAGTTGACATCTTTTCTTGCAACGTATATAAGAAGCTGCAATTGAAAGCTAAATTACACTCCTACAACGTTTGGGCAACGATCAGGGTCACCCAACTAATCTGTTCCTCACATTATCTGTTCCCCAGAGGAATCTTGCTGGCTGGCAAAAATACAGGTGTTTTGATGAGCTGGCTGGGAAATTTTGTTATTGATAGAGGTTTTTCCTGGGAATTACTGACTTTTTCTAGCATTTCAACCCGAGCTGGCTGTAGAAACTCTGAAGACTGAGGACGACTAAAAAAAAAAAGAAAAAGAAAAAAGAACCCCTTCCCTCTCCCAGAGAGTAGTCACAAACATACGACGGCTTGTCAGAGTGATTGCGCTTTCTTAAAAAACCTGTTTTGTCCTGGTTTTGTCGCTTTTGTTCGGTCGTTTTGGATCGAGGGATTTGAAAGCGTGCGGAATTCCTGGCTGGGAAATAAATTTGATCAGCTGGCTGGGAAACCAACAATTTTATCTAGCTGGCTGGGAAATTTCTTGTGTGTCTTGCTGGGAAAAAGGAACAGATAATGTTTTCCCAGCAACACTGAAAAACACCTGAAAATGCCTTAATAACATTTATTTTCATTAACTGGGGTATAATAATACATTTTACAGAAAATTGGTCGTTGGGTGCCCCTTAAGGATGATTCAAGCAGAGGGACCTTTGCAGACAACTAAACAGCGCAACCATACGTGGAACTGCACTATGCTTTATGAGTCCAGTTGTTGCCGGTTCTGGTAGCATTATTATGTCTGTTTCTCAATACGCCGAGGACTGGGAGAGCGAGAACGTGGTTCGAGTTGTTCTAGTCAATCCAAATTTTGAGGCATCTCTGACAAAAGCAGTGAAGGAGCTCTCGGCCACCAACACTTATGTGCCGAAATGCATGCAGTCGCAAGAATAACAAATATAAAAACTGCAAAAATAACGAATGAAGCAAACGGCAGAAGCAAGAATAACAATTCTTCAAGGCAGACAAGGAAAGGGGGGCCTACAAATATAACAAAAATAACGAAAATCACAAATATAGCAAAAATAACAAGTCAAGCAAACGGCAGCAGCAAGAATAACAAGAATAACAAATAGAACAACTGTGCTAAGGAAAATACCGAAAATAACAATTATAGCAAAAATAACGAAAATAACAAATCAAGCGAGCCACACATATATGCAGGCAAATATAACAGATCACAAGCGATAGCAGCAAGGACAACAATTCTTCAAAGCAGAAAAGGGAAGGGGGCCCTACAAATATAAAAAAAATAACGAAAATAACAATTGTAGCAAAAATAACGAATGAAGCAAACGGCAGAAGCAAGAATAACAATTCTTCAAGGCAGACAAGGAAAGGGGGCCCTACAAATATAACAAAAATAACGATAATAACAAATATAGCAAAAATAACAAGTTAAGTAAACGGCAGCAGCAAGAATACCAAGAATGACAAATATAACAACCGTGCTAAGGAAAATACCGAAAATAACAATTATAGCAAAAATAACGAAAATAACAAATCAAGCGAGCCACACAGGCAGAAAAGGGAAGGGGGGCCTACAAATACAACAAAAATAACGAAAATAACAAATATAGCAAAAATAACAAGTGAATCAAACGACAGCAGCACGAATAACAATTCTTCAAGGCAGACAAGGAAAGGGACCCGTACAAATATAACAAAAATCATGAAAATAACATATATAGAAAAAATAACAAGTGAATCAAACGACAGCAGCACGAATAACAATTCTTCAAGGCAGACAAGGAAAGGGGGCCCTACAAATATAACAAAAATAACGAAAATAACAAATTTAGCGCAAATAACAAAGCAAGCAACCGGCAGCAGCAAAAATAACAATTCTTAGGGGCAGACAAGGGAAGGGGGCCCCACAAATATAACGAAAATAACAAATATAACGAATATAGCGAAAATAACAAGGGAAGCAAACCACAGCAGCAAAAATAACAATTCTTCAAGGCAGACAAGGGAAGGGGGCTCCACAAAAATAATTTCAATGTTAAAAAGCTCTTTATGCGACATTTGTTGATAACTTATTTCTCTAAAAGTTAACCTGATGACTTCTTTGCCTTTCATAAAAATAACCAGCCAGCAGGACTTTGTGCCATGATAATAAGCTTGTGTTCATATTTTTAATAACGGGCCGACAACCGACACAATAGAAGAGCTTATACATACTAATGAATCATTTTTGCATTTGTGTTGATGCTCGTTTTCGCCTTATTTGTACACAAGTTTTTGGCGTATATTTGGTTCGCTTATCTCCGAGTTGCATTGTATAATGATCACTCCTGGAATTCTGTATGCTACATTTATTGGATTATTGGTTCTGTTATTTCGCAATGTTTCGTACTGCTTTTGTTGATCCTTAATGAGTTGGTGAATTAATAAACAGAAATAAGTTTTGTTAGCCGGACTTCATCAGTGATGTGGCGGGAATTATTTTGGCAGGACGCAATGTAAGTATTCCTTGATAATAAACACAAAGGGCACATTAGTTAATACAGTTCGCCAATAACACCTACAACGAACTCCAACGTTTTTAATTTGGTGCAGTGGCTAATAACTTGGCCCTTATTGCGTTCGATAGGACTGATAGGAGGCAGTTCTAATGCAAACTGAATTGAGATCTTTGAGACACCCGGTGTCCGATCTTCGATCACACTCCAAATTGTGCAAATAGTGGTGATTATAAGTATTTAACTCTAAGCACCCATTTTAAATCGTTGCGCTTTCAGTAACTGCGTGGCTCGCATGTTAAGTCGAATTGCTCGCATGTTGCCTCGAATATGGACTCCAATGGTTCACAGCCATGGCTCGCACGGCTCGCAAGCGCGCACATTGTCCATACTCGTTTTAAGTCGTTTCAGTTATTAGGCGTAAACCATCTTTAACATTTTAGCTTTCATTGTACGGTTCGGTTAACTACACTTTTCACGAGTTCGTGTGAACAAAATAGCACTCGTTCACAGATTAAGCCTAAGCGCTCGTTTCAGTGATTAGGCCTAAGCACTCTCTTAACATTTTAGCTTTCAATTTCCGGTTTGGTTAATTACACTTTTCACGGGATTATCTCACTGCATACCGCGTAGCCAGCCTCTACGCCTAGCCATTTTCAATTCGCAATTGATTTTGACTTGAATACATTACATACTTAAACTTGAATTTATTAGTTTTCGCGTACCGCGTAGCCGGCTAGGCAGAACTTTGTTCGAGTGACAGGGTATTCTGCAGTTACTCCCAAGAAGGGTTCATATTACAATGTTTGACGTGTGTAAAGGTGCTTTTTCTCTCTTTCTTTCCTCCTTGTTTTTTTTGTTTGTTTGTTTGTGTTTTCTCCATGCACCGCTGTGTAACTACTTTGTTCGGAAATTTCAAACGTCAATCGGATGTAACTCGTTTTAGCAACATACGAAATTCGTCACTTACGGACACTGCGTTCACTCCAATGCTTACGAAGTCCATTACATGATAGCATTTGCAAAGTAGTGTCGTTTTCCATTTCTAAGCCACTAATGCCAGTTTTGCACTTAGCAACATCGTTATTAGTGTTTTGGCATGCCCTTTTCTTTTTCCCGCGACTCGGCGATAAGCGAACCAAATATGCGCAAAAAACCTGCATACAAATCACGTGCAAACGAGCATGAACACAATCGCAAAAATGATTCATTAGTATGTATGAGCTCTTCTATTGTCTTCCTTTTGTCGCCTTGTTTTTGTAAGGCAAAGTCGTCTATGATACAAATAACGTGGCGAATGGAAAATAATTGGCGTACTCGGTTGTCGTCCGTCGTTAAAAATATCAGGAACACCCAACGAGAATATAGTTCAAAACCACTTAAACATAGCATTGTGAAAAGTATTTTAGTACTTAAACGATAGATATAGCCATATTTTTATGTCCTAGCTTCACTCATAGTTAATAGAGGAGAATGGTTAGGAAACCCGACAACTTTCTTTGTTGTAGGTTTTTGTTCACTTTTCTGGCCTTGACCGTGCACAAAACACAATGGTTGTTTACTCCGTACTGAAGAACTAACCAATAGAAACGTGTTGGTTACGTAATTCATGCATAGTGTATGAGCGCAAAACAAAAGATTGTGCACGGTAGTGGACTTTCCAACCTAAATCTTGGCTGCTTTGTTTGCTCCTTTGATGTTTGCCGAGCTTCCTAACCATTCTCCTCTATTAACTATGCTTCACTTGATTTCATATCCGCAGTTCATATGATTCATTTCATATACTATTTCATCATTGATTCATTCCTCACGGGACCATTAGAACCCACAAATGACCAGTCCCCAACGTCAGTGGCTTCATAGCTCAGTTGGTTAGAGCGTCGCACCGGAATCGCGAGGTCACGGGTTCAAACCCCGTTGAAATCCTGAATTTTTCAGGCTTCTCTACGGAATTGTATAAATTGCGTTCATAACTGCGAAGGTCATACCTACACTTGATTTCATATCCGCAGTTCATATGATTCATTTCATATACCATTTCATCATTGATTCATTCCTCACGAGTTAGAACCCACAAATGACCAGCCCCCAACGTCAGTGGCTTCATAGCTCAGTTGGTTAGAGCGTCGCACCGGAATCGCGAGGTCACGGGTTCAAACCCCTTTGAAATCCTGAATTTTTCAGGCTTCTCTACGCAATTGTATAAATTGCGTTCATAACTGCGAAGATCATAGCTTCACTTGATTTCATATTCGCAGTTCATATGATTCATTTCATATACCATTTCATCATTGATTCATTCCTCAAGGGACCATTAGAACCCACAAATGACCAGCCCCCAACGTCAGTGGCTTCATAGCTCAGTTGGTTAGAGCGTCGCACCGGAATTGTGGGGTCACGGGTTCAAACGTAGTTGAAATCCTGAATTTTTCAGGCTTTTCTACGCAATTGTATAAATTGCGTTCATAACTGCGAAGATCATAGCTTCACTTGATTGTTATCATCAAATGTCGGGTAAAAAGGTTTTTAACATCGAAATTATTTTTGTCGGGCCCCCTTCCCTTGTCTGCCTCTAAGAATTGTTCTTCCTGATGCTGCTGTTTGCTTCATTTGTTGTTTTCGCTATATTCGTTTTATTTGTTGTTTTCGTTATATTTGTGGTGCCTCCTTCTTTTTTCTTGCTTCAAGAATTGTTATTCTTGCTCCTCTGGCTTGTTTCCTTTGTTATTTTCGCTATATTCGTTATATTTGTTATTTTCGGTTATATTTGTGGGGCCTCCTTGCCTTCTCTTGCTTGAAGCATTGTTATTCTTGATGTTGCTGTTTGCTCCATTTGTTGTTTTCGCTATATTAGTTATATTTGTTACTTTTGTTATATTTGTGGGGCCCCCTTCCCTCGTCCACCTTGAACAATTGTTATTCTTGCTGGTGTAGCTTGTTGCCTTTGTTTTTTTCGCTATATTCGCTATATTTGTTATTTTCGTTATATTTGTGGGACCCCTTGCATTCTCTTGCTTGAAGCATTGTTATTCTTGCTGCTGCTGTTTGCTTCATTTGTTATTTTGCTATATTCGTTATATTTGTTATTTTCGTTATATTTGTGGGGTCCCCTTCCCTTGTCTGCCTCTAAGAATTGTTATTCTTGCTGCTGTGGCTTGTTTCCTTTGTTATTTTCGCTATATTCGTTATATTTATTATTTTCGTTATATCTGTGGGGCCCCCTTACCTTCTCTTGCTTGAAGAATTGTTTTTCTTGATGCTGCTGTTTGCTTCATTTGTTATTTTCGCTATATTCGTTATATTTGTTATTTTCGTTATATTTGTGGTGCCTCCTTCCTTTTTCTTGCTTCAAGAATTGTTATTCTTGCTGCTGTGGCTTGTTTCCTTTGTTATTTTCGCTATATTCATTATATTTGTTATTTTCGTTATATTTGTGGGGCCCCCTTCCCTTGTCTGCTTTGAAGAATTGTTATTCTTGCTGCTGCCGTTTGTTTCGTTTGTTATTTTCGCTATAATCGTTATATTTGTTACTTTCGTTATATTTGTGGGGCCCCCTTCCCTTGTTCGCCTTGAAGAATTGTTATTCTTGCTGCTGTGGCTTGTTTCCTTTGTTA
>NC_090888.1:50903410-50910910 GCF_036669925.1 Montipora capricornis
TCTTTTCATTGTTAACACCAGCAAGATATCGGGACCTAAGCGATCTGTTAAGATCACCGATCGTTTCACATGTACCTCCGCAAATGTCATTTATTGCATAACCTGTACGTTATGCAATAAATTATACATTGGTGAGACAGGTAGACGACTAGGTGACCGATTCCGCGAGCACCTTCGCGATGTTGAGAAGAATGACAAGGATGCATCTAAGCCAGTCGCTCGCCATTTTAATCTGCCTAACCACTCCAAAAAACACATGGCTATCTGCGGCCTTTCCCTACATCTAGGTACGACGGAAAGCCGCAAGAATCTGGAACAAAAATTCATCTTTCAAATCGGCACCCTTAATCCTCACGGTATTAACGAACGCTTTTCATTCAACTAATATATTCCTATTTTTCACGTTGCCATGTTACCACCAATAGCGTAGCTCCTACTCTACTATAAAAACTACACGTAACCCATAATCCCTCGATTCGCTCTGACGAAGGGCTAACGCTCGAAACGTCAGCTTTTAGAATCTCTGTACGGTGGTCAATTTACATTATCAACTCCGTTGATAAACCAAATTTTTGTATACTACTTCCCCACCGACGCAGCACCACAGTTTCTTTAGAAACTACCCCTTCATCCATTTGGTCATAACTATGCCGATAATCTTCACAGCGTTTATGCGCGCACATTGGCTATCCGAACTTATGAAATATACGCGAGTGATGAAATCTACCATCTTTGCACCAATAAATTCAATTGAGCTTTAACAATTGAAATTGTAGGCAAAGCCGACCAGAAAATGATAGCAATAAACACGACATAGCTTATTCGCATTATCCCCATAGCAAGCAGCAATAAACGCAATATACTGTAGCTTAATTATGATTACGCCCATAATCGTTGCAATGTTTAAAACTCACTGAAAATAATTCGAATGCAATCACATTGGCTATCCCAGCTTATCGAATATACGTAACTGATGAAACATCTACCATCCTTGTAGCAAGAAATCAATTGAGCTTTAACAATTGCAAACTTTGCATCACTGACACAAAAAAGAGCACGTTCTGCAGCTGAGGCTTTCTCCATGAGTTTCGATAACTGCAACGTTTTGCTAAAACAACAATCTCGCAAGCACTTGAATTCAAGAGTCGTAATCATGGTAAATAGCGGGATTTTTTAGGTCAACATCAAAAGCAGTTGTTGCTCCTTTGCATTTGCAAAAGTCTAAAGAGCGCTGATTTATTTTTTGTTGGCCAAAAAGAACAAATTGCTATTGAAAAACATAAGTGACCCTTGGTTTTTGATGACTAACGTCGATCCAGTTAATATTTCTCCATTGCACAGTTTAAATACACAAGCATTGCCTGTTGAAAATACTCAACAGTTTTGAAAGCCACTCTATTACTAATGATATCATAGTTAACATTAACTTAACCCATCAAAGAATAAACTTTTTACGAACACTTGCAAAAGAGGATATTTAAAACAAATCGAGGCATTCCAGTCTGTGGAAGTTGTAATCACGGTAACTCCTGAATTCACCCAAAACTAGACCCATTCACGTTGAGCTTGACACTCCCCTTTGGAGTACTTCTGACCAGGGAGTCAGGTAAGTTGGTGTCACGACGATAGGCGCATAAAACGCGCAAGGGTTGAAGAATGGCTCCCGTGTCAGAGTCATCCTTTAACAGGCGGAACTTTTTCGTGATCATGCTTTGTGATGATATTTCTCAAAAATAATTCAATAAATGAAGGAACTGCTGTTTTTGTTACTTATTGATTGAAACAGATTTTCTTCATACACGATCATATTTCCTACCAGCCAATCAAAACGCGCGTCTGACAACGCATAACCAAATTCGTGTGATGTCACAGCCCTTGTCACAGCCGTATTTACACACTCTCATATAAACACAGCTATTCACCAATATGAGTGCGCATATTATCCTAATTATTTTATAAAATATTGTATTTTTAATTTTTTTACAATCTTGGCTCGCTTGGTTCATGGATTTGCCGCCAACAGCCTGTGCAAAGAAAAAAATCTTCTTGTAGCCATTCTGAGGTTCAAGAGGAAAAATGGGGGAGTTAGGATTTAATTAATAGCACCTTAACCACTGCGTGACTAGAAATTCGCCGGTAAACACCTAAATGAAATATAATTCTGAAAAATCTTCTTGAAAGAACAATTTAAATATAATGGAAAGTGCATCCATAGAAAAATGATTTCACGATGGACTTACAGATATGGTCCATCATATTTCGAGCTACTTATCGCAGTGTCTTGTGAATGCTATCTTTGTCTATGAAATGAATCAATTGTATTCGTCATATCCCTTTTGCTTTTATATATTCATGACCAAATTCTCGGTTTGTTTTGGAGCCTCTGGGTGCTTGTTTGACAAAGGGTGTGGTGAATCTATAAAGGCTATGAATATTAATTTAAAACGCCCCTCTGACCTCTCGTTTACGGCTTTTAGAACAGCACACAAGCAACATTCTGGCATGTAAACCTATCCCCAATACATTTTTCATGGTCATTTACCGCTGCAATGAGTTAAACATTCAACTGTGAATGAAGATATCTATATCCCAGATAATGCAAAACCGCGTAAAGTTGTTTTTAAACCCTAGTTCCTTTCCAAATTATAGAAAAGAGTTGAATTTTCTCTCACTTATTTCTACTGTACTATTGTTTATATTGATTGCACTTTTGTTTCTTATCTCTTAAGAAATCACATCGAAAGCACTTGTTGGAACCTCTAGCAAATAGGGACCTTTTGTAACGTTGCCAGTTTTGAGACATTGGCAACTAAAAAAATCCACCAAAAAATAAGAAAACATCCAATTCACTAAATTCTTTCTTTATTAAATTACCAAAAGACTTCTTTAACATCCCTCAAAATTTGGTTGATGTTGAATGTTTTAAAAGGGCTCAATCGCTTTTTGAAACCAGCGAAGCAAAAAACGGGCTTTTTCTGAATCGTGATTCTTTTCATGGACATGAAAAGTCAAACGTATACACGGTAAAATTTTCCGGGGCGCTATACTTCCATTTTAAATTACTGTGGTAATTGAGAGAATAGTGTGGCGTATATATGGTAAGGCAAAAGCCACAATTTGGTAAGGAAATGAATTTAAAAGCTTTTTAAACGGTGCTTACCACGGACAAGGGAACTTTTGTAACCTCCTTGCCATGAAAAAGGGTCACAGTCCCTTTGATTTTAAAGTGATTCGTTGAGCGTCGGTCTGCAAGGGGATCAGTGTTTAAGGTATGTACTGAAAAGTTGTTGTGCCTTACCATCTAAAACTGGGCGAATTATAGCGAAAGGAGAAAAAAGTTACAAAAGTGCCCCACGATGCCTATGGAGAGAGAGAGAGAGAGAGAGAGAGAGAGAGAGAGAGAGAGAGCTCAACTGTTTGGGAACACAACAGATCGTGGAGCCAGTGTTTGTGATTGATGTTGATGGACCACCTTTAATGGGGAGGAGTGCTGTTCAAGCCCTTAATCTAGTAGAAATCTATGCTGTTGATGACGGGGTCATCACATGAAAGGGAGTGTATCTTACAAGAGTATACAGATGTCTTTAGTGTTCAAGAAGTTCGAAATTGATATCAAAGTCAACAAGGAAGTGTTTCCGAAAGTCCAGAGACAACGATCAGTGCCTGCACCTTTAGAATCAAGACTAAAACAAGAAATTGAAAGAATAATACACAAAGATGTGATTGAAGAAGAAAGAGCTTCGTGGGACTCACCAGTACACATTGTTTCAAAGGAAATGGTGAGCTGAGAATCTGCGTAGATTTCAGAGAGGCGAATAAGGCTGTAATACGAGAAAGCGGGTTTCCAATTCCCCGATGATCCAAGATCTGCTGCGTCAACTCAGTGGAGCAAAGATGTTTTAAGGGAAGCATATCGGCAAATACGGTTGTAAGAGGGGTCAAGAGAGATCGCTTTTTTTATGGCAGCTGGAAAGATCTACCAGTTAAAAAATATTGCCATTTGGGTTGGCCTTAGCTCCAGAAGCGTATCAAAGAGTGGTGAGCATCGTATGTGAAGGGCTGGCTGGTGTGTTGAACTACTTTGATGATGTCGTCGTTGTGTACGGATCGACCCCAGAAGAACACTGGAGGAACCTATGGGCAATGTTGGATACCTTGCATACCTCGGGGCGTAGGCTGAATGCAAAGAAATGTGTTATGGGAGTGTCCAAATTGAATTTCCTAGGACATATTATTTCAGCTGATGGGGTTCGACCAGATCCACAGAAGGTGAAAGCCATTCTCGATGCACCTTTGCCAGAGGATCAAGCTCAACTAAGCTCATTTCTCGGTAGCATCACATACTTGACACAATACTTGCCTCATCTAGCAACAGTTAATATTGCCCCGCTAAGGAAGTTCACACAAAAGAGTGTACCATGGAGGTGGCCAACAGCATAGAAATCAGCCTACGAAGGAATTAAGGAACTGATAACCAAAGGCCCGTGATGATTTTTTCCTCTGCAACTTGACCTTTTATATGCTAACAAGAGAAAATGAGGGGAAAGAGAAGGAGGCTCCCGGTCCAGCCCTTGGGATATGTCATGTCCACGAAAGTTATTTTTAGACGAGCGCAAGTCTTCCGAGACGTCCGCATGCAGGCCAACCTCGGTCCGATGTTTGAAAGAAAATACATATTCATCAGCCTTCCACGTGCGCCATCATTTTCTCTTTTCACTAAGAACCTGAGAGCGAAGCAAGACTGCATGCGGACGTCTCGGAAGACAGACTTCCCCTAGAACAAAGACTTCCGCTCGTCTAAAAATAACTTTCGTGGACATAACACATCCCGGCCAACGCCTTGAGCCTCCCTCTCTGTCCCCTCATTTTCTCTTGATGCTAATTTATTGTCTTTTTAAAACCTTTTTACACTTTATTGCTGTCCATATTTTATTTTATTTTATGTCAAAATATTTTTATGATTTAATGCCAGCGTGTTAATATTGTTTTCCTGATATATCTGTTATCATAATTATTTGATACACTATATTTTGTGTTACTGAGATGTAATATCATGATTTTTTAAACCTGGTTTTGACCTCATTTGTTGTTGTTGTGTTATTAATTTTTTTGAGTCATTAATTTTGAAAATTTTTGAAAATTTGAAAGTTTGAGCCGCGGACGGCAACCGGAAGTGAGCTGTTTCCCTTTTAACCTGTTTTCACACAACCACATTTACATTGCTAACTATCTTTTCTTCATTACAGATGATTAGTATAAAAATCTGGGAGACAGCACTGTCCTGGCACGCGAAGTGGTTTCTTCCGGTTGCTGTCAACTGGGGGCGTCCTAGGGCGTTTGAAGTGTCAGTGGGTTAAGTCCCCTGCGGCCATGAACCTACTCCATGAACAAACTCAGTGTATTCAAGCACTCAACACCACAGGCAAGCTTAGTGTGAGGAAAATTAAACAGAAACGTAAAAATTCGGGATCATTCGTAGCAGCTGATCACAACCCTCTATATAAAATATGACCAACTAGAAAACCAAAAACCACCCTATGTAATTCAGTGCACAAAAACGACCCTATGAACACTTCACTATCGCTACGCGCACCGCTTTTTCAAAAACGACGTAGTTGTATCCGTTTCTCAGATTTAATCGTTTTTTCCAGGCAGTGCTTCAAAGTAATCAAATATAAATTACCTCGTACCTCGTACGGGAATCCCGATAAAATACTTGAGAAGATAATTAAACGAAACAATTCTCGATTAAAAAAGCCAAACCTTATTGCCATTGCGGCTCGCTTCCTTCCTGTTTTGTTTTGTTTTTTTCATTTAGACGCGATTTGAGCCATTTTCAATTCCTCGGTTGTCAACGGTATTTATATAAAATCCCAAGGCTGCAACCCCTACTCTCGGGACCCCACCAATTTGAGTCAAATATTCCCGGATAAAATGTTCTCACGGTTACAGTTCCTCATGGGATCAAGTGACAAAGATCAAACTTTCATTTCAAACCACCGACAATGTAATAACAGTTCTGCGAGCGACTTCAGGTGGTAGTCGATCGAAACCAAAAGCATTTTCGGTATGTTTTAGAGTAGCTTGGAGTGCTTGTAGCTAATATCTCCGAGAATTTACCATCGCAACCACGATATATACAACAGAGGGAAGGAAAGGAAAGGAAAGGATAGAAACTTCTTTTCAGTGTCTAGTGGTTCTAGCGCTGGAGCACGAATTGGGGACACTGCCAGGTTTTAATAATTAACGCCAATTGAGTCAAATATTGGTTGGACAGACTACAAGAACGGGAACTCCGCGCCCTATTCTTTGCAAATAACGTGTGGCCATGGGTTCTGTTACGTCCGTCTTATGAACGTGAACGTGTTGTGAGACGAGGGGCTTAAGGTTTATCGTCCTTATCCGAGAAAACTAGAGAGTCTAACTATTTGTGGACGTCATTACTAAGGCAGCACTTTCTCCCCAATTATTTAAACACCCTGTTGGTCTGACCGGACAGTAGTCCAATGCTTAACCAACTGAGCCAACCGGTCGGCGGTTGTAGTCGCTGCAGCGGTCGTCAGTCGTTCATAAACTACCTGTTGTTGTCCCTTGAGAGTTGACTTCAGGGAATCACCTTTGCGTAGTATGCATTGCATCCATGACTACGGTTTGTTGGGATAAATGTTTCTGAATCTCATTTGAACTCCCTCGTCATGGGTCGTGATGTTGTGGTTTGTTGCTTGACTAACCTTATTTGTTGAACCAGAAATGTTTTCAATGTGATTACACAGGTTTCCTGGGCGAAGTTTTGCTCTGATATTTCCATTAAAAGCACAGTAGGGTTATGAACGCAATTTTTGCAATTGCGTAGAGAAGCCTGAAAAATTCAGGACTCCCGTTGAAGTCCTGAATTCGTCAGGCTTCTCTACGCAATTGCAAAATTTGAGTTCATAACTGCGAGGATCATATCTTTACTTGAAACTCCCAAGTGTGACAACATTTGCACTTAAAAGCTATAATGTTTTACTGACGTAATTTAGGTCTTCTACAGCATTTCGTACTTCTATTGTATGTTAAAAGATGCACTTGTATGCAACTTTACCACGTAGGATGCCTGTGGTGGTCCACGTTATAAATTGGCTGAGTTTCGTGGTCATTCTAGTTGCATATGGTAATTAGCTCGTGCCTGTAATTGTCAGTAAAAGTTAATAGACTTAATCAGCTAACTCAATGTTGTACCCAATTCAACCTCTTAGGGAATTAAACTTTTTTTTTTCCAGATATTTCCAATGCATATCATTTAGATACGAAAGCTTCATTATCATTCAAATGCAATACACAAAGAATCTTAATCCCGGGGGATTTGAATTGGGTTCAAGATTGAGTTAGCCGATTGGGTCTATTAAGGCCTCTTGACCGGAGACAGGCACCCAAGATCAGTTTTGTCAGAAGCCCGGCATGGCGGACAAAAATATAATGATTTGTATGAGAATCCCCATAAAAGGCTTAAGAAGATAA
>NC_090888.1:50915910-50928410 GCF_036669925.1 Montipora capricornis
GTGTTGCAGGTGCTTGTCCAGTCTCAGTTATTTCGAAATATATAAATATCTTGCCCTCAAATTATTTCTATGTATGGCAGCAAAAGGAAGTAAGCTTGAGCATTAATTTAAAAAGCACTACCTTGTCAAAAATCACATTGTTTCGATCAGAACTGATCATCTCTGCCACTTCCATCCAGCGATCTTTAAAGGACGCCATCATAGTGTGGGTACCAGAGCTCTTCAGGATCCTTACAGGGTCAGTTTTCTTGCCAGCCAGATTCACTATCCTTTGGAGGTTTTCAGTTTTCACTGTCGCTGTCTCCGTCACCATGACGACTTCATCCCAGAATGAAACAGCTTGCATGATAAATGAAACCATGTTTTTTATGTCACTAAGTATCTCGTGGCAAGCTTCTCGTTCGCTTCTCAGTTTATTTACCTTATGGGAAATCACTCTCAGGTCTCTCTCTATCTAAGAAAACAAACAAAAAACTAACCTGTGCTTCATTACCTCGCAATAGTTTGTTTAGAAGGCCTTAACGGCCAAGTCAGAGCTTTATTTGGCGACGAGTCAACTCGTACTTTAGGCATATCGCGGAGATTACTGGAAAAGTTGAAAATTTCCATAGTATGTAAATACTATGTTAATAACATGTAAATCATCAAGAAGATGCTGTTCATGAAAATTTACATGATTTTTACCATTTACATGTTATGAGAAATCCTGTAAAAAAACATGTAAATATTTCAGGTGAAACAAATATCATGTAAATTTCTCAAATCAGGGACATGAGACCATGAAAATCCAATAAGGGAACTCGTAAATATGAAGTAAATCGAATAAACGAGCCTGTAATAATCATGTGAATCAGTCGAATAAAGGAATAAGGGGGCCTGCAAATATCAAGTAAATCGAATAAGAGAGACTAAATACCATGTAACAGACATATGAACCATGTAAGCATTAGCCCTACCAATGGAAATGGGCCCGCATAAGGACAGAGAAAAACTCTCACCAGGGTGGGAATTGAACGTTTGCAAAAACGTAATCCTTCCTTGACCTCGTACATGTTCATTCCCGTGACTTAAACATCTTCAGTTCCCACGGCCTGCTCCCGTCTGACCTTGTAGCTCAGTCGGTAGAGCAGCGGTGATCTAACCCGAAGGTCGTGGGTTCAATTCCAACCCTGGTCAGAGTTTTTCTCTGTCCATGTGTGGGCCCATTTCCATCAGTAGGGCTAACGCTCACATGATTCATATGGGGTAGAAACTTAGCACTTCACATGACACTCCAATCAGTTAAGTCTGTTTAAATATAAGTGCTACACGGCCAACGTTTGCAAAACTTTATCCTTCCTAAATACCATGTAAATCGAATAAGGGAGCCTGTAAATATCATGTAAATCGAATGACAGGGCCTGTCAATATCAATAATGTAAATCGAATAAGTAGGCCTGTAAGTATCATGTAAATCGAATAAAGGAGACCAAGAGAAAATGAGGGGACAGAGAGGGAGGCTCAGGGCGTTAGCCGGGATATGTCATGTCCACGAAAGTTATTTTCAGACGAGTGGAAGTCTGTCTTCCGAGACGTCCGCACACAGTCTTGCCTCGCTCTCAGGTTCTTAATAAAAAGAGAAAATGGGGGCGCACGTGAAAGGTTGACGAATATTCATATCCAATCAAACATCAGATAGAGGTTGGCCTGCATGCGGACGCCTCGGAAGACAGACTTCCGCTAGTAAAAAGACTTCCGCTCGTCTAAAAATAACTTTCGTGGACATGACATATCCCAAGGGCTGGACCGGGAGTCTCCCTCTCTGTCCCCTCATTTTCTCTTGAGGAGACTGTAAATATCATGTGTATCGAATAAGGGAGACTGTAAATGTCACATCAAAAACAGCTGTTTTTAATTTTTTTATTTGTACTTCCTTTATCCGAATGTAACACCGTCCATCAATTAATCAAGATTCCCACATTAAATCAAAATTTCATGTTTGATATGTTTCTGTCATAATAAATGTAACCATAATTTCCGCTTGTGTGACAATGTGGCCATCAATATTCATTCTGTCAATAATAGTTTTACAGTAAACCTCTGCTTGCATTCACTGTCTTCACTCTGCTATTCTATATGAACGTGTACAGTTCATGTACTGTTCACTAAAGAATAGTATACTATAACAAAGTTAACTGCATGGTAAGACCTACTTTTCAAGTTACATCGAACTGTATGAGGCGCGCCACCCGCCAGTTCAGATGCGAAATACTACATAGCAAAAGCATAAAGTTCGTAACGTTATTAGTGGCAATGGTCTCTGTGTAGGTAAACTTCTGAGAAGGAAAATGCTGAGTAAATATATTTCCAAAGGCAGAATGATAATCCTTACTGCAAAGATGGCTCGTGTTACTTCTGCTGAAAGAGACAACTGCGTCTGCTTTTTTCATTGGAATCATTTAAAAGCTAGAAATAAGTTCTGTTCACGCCCGCTTCCCTCTCATTTGGCAAGGATAAGTCACTTTCCTGTCTTCCATTCCCATATTCTAAACACTGGTTACTTTTGCAAGAGCAAGACTATAAAATAGAGACAATATGTTTTTATTTTAAGAAATATTGTAAAATAGCTTTGAAACTAAATATAAACTTGACTCCAATGGAACTTGACGTTATCCTTTCCCGTGGCGTTTGATAGTGGTCTATCGTTTAAAATATGTTTTCGGCATTTTTCCTGTAGCTGGTACACCACATTTTTTCCTAGTTGGTGAATGGAGATTTTTTTAGCTGCTTCCTCCGTTACCTTGTTTAGGGGGTGTGGAGACATTCACCTGCATGTGTTTGGAAAATACTCATTTCACTTTTGCTTGCCTCACCCCCGCAAAAAGCCAGCTTAAATTTTGCGTTAAGTGTAAAGACACTTCTAGAGGAATGTAATCATACATCCAGCAAGATTAGAAGCATTGTCTGCTTCATACTCTAAGATTTTATTCAATCTGTACAACTGATCCAACTGATTACCCAATAATAGACCCACAATGGACTGAGACTCAAGATAACAGCCTGCGCAGATGAGTCTATCCGGTTCATCCTCAGCAATGACAACAATCACAACAACTACAGTAACTTAAATAACTCTCTAATTTTATTATTGTAGGTACCATATATTCATTATTGCCACTATTACAAGTGGAAGTATTCTCAGAAGTTAATATCCAAACCCACGCTTAGCAAGAGAAAGACTCGAATAACATAATTTATTTGAATGTAAGATGTACTGTCACAGTTTACTTGAATAAAAAAAACGAAATTATGTTTTCTTTGTGCTTTTTTCCATCAAACATTGAACAAGAAGGGTGTGGCAAGTGAACAATTCTCTCATTCTAGATAATTTTGAAAAGCTGGTTGGATAGTTTCAGTTAGCTCTCTACCACCACTACAATGATGGAAGTCAAGCCCTGTACCATACAAGAGAGATGAGTATCTTTTAGGATTGCAGAGAGGCGTAGTGCTTATAGCACCCACCCATCTCCGAAAGCAAGGTGGAATGTTGATTGCTGTGCATGGTTTGACCAGATAGGCACAGACAGCAGGAAGAGTTTTAGGCTTCAGCACTTGAACAAGAATAAAAGACATGTTTAAGAAACAACAGACATGACACTTGCATGTTTTCACACATGTCACCTAAAGATACTTGGAAAAACAAAGATGGCCTAGTTTTTACATAATCGGGGATGTAGTGGTGAGCTAAACATATTCTTAGTGATATAATCTCGAACGTATGGAACAGTGTTGGCGCATAAATCTCAAAGAAATGAGATGAAAATTGCTTTAAACTACCTGAAAATAACAAGGTAACTCTGCTTGTTTCTTCAAGTAGTTCAAACAAAGCTTTCACCATATTCTTAGCGATCGTGCGATCCTCGATAGTTATTCAAGAGTTAATTACCGAGCCCAGCTTAACTGTTAGTTTTAATGATGGAGAAAAAATGGAGTACTTGGAGAAAAACCCTCGAAGGACAATCACAGGAGAGAAGCAACCAGGCGAATTTTGTTTCCTCGCTGATGTCATTTAAGCACAGAAATTACTGAACCAATGTGGTCCGACGTCCTATGTCCTCGACCTGCAGTATCAGGCTTAACTCAGTGGTAAGAGGCAGCCTATTAACCGCTTCTAACACACGGTGCGCTTAAACCGCGGCTTAAGACTGTTTATTCTACCGATAAATAACATTTTCTTATTGACTGGGAATTTAATAACTCGGACTTCTGTTGCCAAAATTGCACGTAGGGAAATGGGATTGGGATTGGGATTGGGACGAGCCTCCTTCAGGAACCTCTTAAAACATCTGTTGTGTCAAAACCCCCAGCGTTTTTAGTGGAATTGCGCTTAAGGTGATTCCTTAGTAATAGAACCCGCCATAGATTTCCGATGAAACTTGGTATGCTGTTGTTACAGGGCAAGGAGATGTTAAAAACGTAATAAAAAGAGGGGGTCACCGTGCTTGTTTTCACGCCACAATACTGACAAATACGGTTATTTAGGTGACGTTTGGTAATCTCCGTGCGCAACAAATAAGCTCGATTATTTTTCAATGCAGCGTGTTATATCACATAGAGTTTGACTTTCTTTGATTGTTTATTCATCTACGTCCCAGAAAAAATGTCTTCAAATACTCTGCATTTTTTTATCCTTTAAATGAAACATGATTTGCACATGCGCTGTTGGGTCTGATATGTCTCCTTCTGCAGTATTTATTTCATTTGCCAAAAAAGTGGCCATAGATTTCTGCTAATTTTTTTCTCAGTGATTGAGGATACTGTTATCATTGAAATTATGAAATAAAAAATGGGGGTCACCGTGCTCGTTATTGTGTTACGGCTGCTGATAACGCGCGCATTCCAGGCATTTTCTTGTAATTCCGAGCGAGGACTGGAGCGAATATAACAATGGCGTCTTTCGAATGCGCCTGGAAGGAGTTTGGAAGGTGGAAAAAACATTGAAAAAGTGTCATTTTTGGTCTGTTTCGTCGGGAATTGAGACGCATGCGACCAATATAGAACTTAAATGAAGGTGAGTCATACTTTCATTGATTTGATTTTAAAGTTTAGTTGATATTTTCAGCACACTGTTTTGTTTCGTATTCAATATCCGCAGTATGCTTCCAGAGCCATGAACTGAAATTTTATTGCTCATTATTTGACCAAAATAGATTATCCTCACAACAGTGCTGTACTCTATATGTGCAAAGAAAGGTCCTTCCTGTGAATAGAGCATTTGAGGCTTAATCAAATACAGAAACTTGGAAATCAGTTCGTAGGCTTAAATGCATTCCATCGATCTTGTACAACGGCAGTCTTTTCCTCTATTGTACCATTCAGTCGTTTGTATACAAAAAGGAATATTAAATAGCGAATGCTTGTGACAGCTTTTAATCGCTGCTGTCTGGTTATTACGTTTACGTTATAAACGGCTTATTAATATTCGTACCAGTTGTAGCTGTGGTTACATCTTTTTGCAAGTTACAAATCAGTGAAAAAATTTACAATGTTGAACAGAATCCTCCTATTAGCTGTCACACGTACTTTTCCGTTAAACTTTTCTTTCAGCACAAGTTCCAGCCCATCTGCTCCCCCTCTCTGAAATGCCAACTGCAAGTGCTGGAATCCCAGCCCAGACTCTGCAATTTTGGTAGCCATTCTAGCGGAAATGACCTTCTTGTCGAGCAAAGGATGGAGTGTTCGCTGAAGTACATTTCTCTGGGCAAGGCAGACATTATGCTCCTTGACCCATGATAAGGAGAAGCTGTGTTTTCTCAGCAGCTTTGAATTGAGGAACTTGTTCACAAGTTCATACATGGCCTGGACATCTGAAATTGCATTATGGGCTTCATAGCTGCAGTGTAGAAGGTCTCTCACTAAATTCTCTTGACTGTATGATTTGCGCTGAGGCAAGAGCTCTTTGAAGGCTGGTAAAGTGTCGGAAAATCCAGAAACAATGGCTGAAAATTCTTTATCTACCCCAGTGGACTCCAGCGCTTTTAAGAGATGCTTCCCATCAAAAGATTTACAATTGTGAGCTATCAACAGACATGGTGCCTTGGGCCTTAGCCATGATATCATCTGAGATAATCCCTCAGTCAGTGGAACTGCTCGGACTGGACGAGAATTATAAAAGAGAATTCCATGGTGAAAGGTGAGCTTATTCACTGATGAAGCACTGGGTGATATAGGTCTGGTTGGAAGGATGTAAACCTCAAATGCATCTGCCCCATCAGTTGCTGCAATTTGCAGAATTTCGGTATCATTACCTGTCAAAAATGAGGAACTTCATTATATTTTTCATTGTAATAATAACAGTGAGCCTGCTCACTAGTTAAATAACATAAACTACATGTTAATGTAGTCTAAGCTTTGTGTTGGTGCCTATGGGATTCAAACCTTGCTCTTTCTTAGCACTACAGTGCTCTACCAACTGAGGTACAGTATGAAGACCCATACATTGGGAGTAGGCCAATTTAGTGAGTTCATGAAAGGAATCAAACATGAAAATTAATGAATATGATGCGAACTGTGGAAATACCAATGAAATGCATATGTGCTGCTAGCGCTAATGCAGTGGCCATGGGTCTGAATCCCATTTAAGTGCTAAAAATAGTTTCTTAGGCTTAATTTGCAATTGCTTAAATTGCAATCATAACTACAGTGGTCACATATTAATTTCATTTGTATCTCTGCAGTTCACATCATATTCATTCTATATTATATTATATTATATATATAACAATCATTGTCTTGAAATGAATCAGTGATATTACCTCGGGATGATGTCTCCAGATCAAACACTATCTTAATGTAATCTTGTTCGGGCACCATACTGGACACACAGGGTTTGGGGGGTGATAGAATCTCAACTGCTTCTGTTTCTGGCAAATATCCCATGCCACTCTGATACTGAGAACCTTCCCTGGTTTCTGCCTGCTTTGTTTTTGACAACCTGTGGATTGTCAATGATTTTATTATTTTTAAAATTCTACATTTACATGAAAAATTCATTAATTCTTATTTACAGAGAACATTCATCATCAGAACACACTTTCCAGATCAGATACTGTAGTTCAACCGTAACATCAAGCTTTCAGCTTTGCCCTAAATCATTAGTTTCAATGCCATATGTTTTTATTTACCTCTTCTCTTTGTGCCCTCTTCTTTGTATTTTGAATTTCTTTGTTTGCTGCCTTGCTCTTTGAAGTGACATTTTAGCATCCATTCTTTTCGAGTGTTTAAGCCCATGTGTTCCAGGAGAAAGGTGAATTTCCTGAAGGGCCTGTGTATAAAAAGAAGAATGCCTTATTGCTACTTGCCTGCTGTACCATGTCTGCCTTTTCTAAGTAGGTTAAATGCTGCCAAAAGTGCCAGTACAATACAAGTTAAATCTTTTTAACCAGACACTTAAAAATGTAAAATATTTATTCATTGATTTGGTATATGATAACTAATTTTATCACTTTTTAGAAGTCGGTTATCACAATAAGACAAAAAGTAGACACATCGGTACTGAGTAACATCAATGTTAAAATAGATTGCAAAAGTCAAATTTTGAAAAAAAGAATTAAGAAACCAGAAATTTCTAAATTAAACCTTGGTGAATCATACTTGTCCACAGCACTTACCTGAGTCACATATGCATGGCCAATGTTTTTTTGGCTCACTGCACAGGCCACGCGATAGTCATTGCTCTCACTGCCACCATAATGCCTGACCTTTGGGGCTTTGCTGCCGATCGTATTATTCAGTGCTTCATTGGCTTGGCTGGATCCAAGTGGAGCTAGCTTTTCTGCATTCTGACAGTAAACCTCTATGATTTCTTGCAGGTCCTTCTTCGAATCGTCCCCCTCGAAGTCTTTACCATGTGGTAAAGTGCTGTGATGGTGATTGACTGGGTCTTGGAGATATTTACACCAAGAGGTGGAGCAAGTGGAATGATCCCCAAATGCGTGTGGAATTATTGCTTTTAGGCTTTTTCTGATCCCATCAGAGTCATTTTTGTTTTGTGTTATGGCGTAGCTGAAGCATTTTTGTAAATAATCAATCACTTTACCAGACAAATTTTTATGTGTTTTCTGTAGATTGTACATTGAGCTTCCAAAAGCTCTCTTTGCATGAACAATGTCTGACCATTTGTCCACATTGTGATTCACACTTTCTCTCACTTTTTTGATGGTGGAGGAATCATCATCTCCCACAAGAATAGCCACTTGAGCTTTGTGAGACTCTCCGCATGCCTTCACAAGTTCAGTGCATACATCTGCTTCGATGGCCTTAGACGACCCGTCCCAGTTACATCAACAGTCATGTGTCCTGGCTGTTCTTCCAGCTCTGGTCGCTGCTTCACAAGTTGCACATCTCTTTGATCTTGTCGCAAATGCAATAACTTTTCCAGTTTTTATTCCAATCATAGAACCAGCTCCTGATACATAAAAGGTCTTACTTTAAAGGTATGTTACTTAGGTTTGGATGTAGTTTCCTGTAAATTTTGGACACTTGTCTAGATGATACATGTAAATCATAACCAGCAACACATGGTGTCAGCAAACCAACTGCCCAAACTAGATAATAAAAGTGCTCAAAAATAAATAAATAGAAATATAAATAAATAAACAAATAAATTATCTTATCAAGCTGACATGTTTCAGTACTGTCCCACTTTTTTGTCTTCTGTTCATCTTTTGGGATTATTCTTTACAAGCTTTGAAGGCCAAGCAGATTTTATTTTCATGTAATTGGATCCTTATCAGGGATACCCTTTAAGCTCCTTTACTGGCAAACCTCAATACAAGTGTCAATGTACAGTATTTTTTGCTCATCAACCAATCCCTCACTTGAAAAAGTAATTGCGGAAAGATAAGTCACTTATTTTCAGTGGCTGGAGTATCATTTCCTTTACCATTTACAGATTTTTTGTGTTTGTTTTTAAAGCCCCTTTTATAATACACATCAGCAATACAACTTAGGTATATAATTTTAAGTTGTGTCACAATGGAGCCATTTTTCAACTGCATTTCCGCTTACTGTCAACAACCTTTGTAAATTATTTTCAGTACCTGTTAGACTATTATGACCCTTCCCTCTCTTCTGCCACCCCATGTCATAGGACGCCCTGATTGGCACTGCTTGATCTTGGATGCACCCCCATTCCATCTTTTCTTCCTCCATCTCTAGGTCACAGGACTTGTTTGCAATATTTTCTATGGCGGGGCCGATTTCACGTTCTCTTGCTTTCAGTGTGGTCACACAAAGAGTCGGGATATTAAGGGAAGATAACAGTGCATTGACATGTGTTGGTCCCATTCCTGCATGTAGCATGCCTAGGGTAGCGAATCATCAGATAAATTGTCGGGCAAACTATTAGTCAAAAAACATGATCTGCTACAAAGTCACGCAACAAACCTGCGGCGAGTTTGGTGTTGACGTCGAAGATTGGTCGTCCACGCATTGTTCCAGCCACCCTATGAGTTTTGATCGTTTGGCAAACATTTATTTCCCCACAATCTGGATTGCAGCAGGTAATGTACAGGAAATATCCTAGCCCCGACACTGTTTCGTCCGTTATGTTGGATAATTGAAGTGGCTTGGCACAAACTTTACATCCACCATCGAAGGCCTCTGCGAGCAACTCGAGCTCGACAACACGTCTACCGCTTATTTTACTACCATTCTGAACACATAAGGCCTCGTCACGGCTAGGCGATTTGTCTATCGAACTTTTCGCTAAATTTATCCTTCGTTCAACCTCCTTGCTACTTCGAAAGCGCCCTTTTTTGTCATGGGACAAGCGAGCCCTTTTTGCGTCCGCCATCTTGGATGTCGCAATGTTATGCGCAGTAGAAGATGCACAGTGCAAAACCAGGGAATCACCTTAAGTGAAACGTAATAAACGAAGAATGTTGTTAGTTTAAAATTCACAACTTCAAGATTTTAAACGTTGTGAGGGAAACACGAGCAAACATGGTTTGGCAGCCAAGATAATTCTTTCATGGAACGGGCATTAAACAAATAAATATTGGATGCCTAAAATAAGCTTACCTCTTTTACGACTTTCTTATCGGAAACATTTGAATTACTGTTTAGTTTTTGTGTGGAGTCCATGTTGAGCCTGAGATCTTGATCGCGGAAACACCTTTTCCTTTACAGCCGAATCAACTCAACAGCTGACTCAAAAATCTCAAAAACTGGAATCGGTTTGTGTTCGAAGCGGAGCGTGGGCACTCAATTTGCCGCATGCGCAAGAGTGCTGTTGCACCATTACAAGATGGCGGATAACAAGAAAGAGTCCAAAGAGCCCGCACGCAAGTCTCGTGAAGGTCCGGAATGTAATCCCTGTATACTTTCAGACCGAGCTCATGTAAACTTAATCGTACTGGTCAGAGTTCGCAGGGTTTTAGAAAGCCTAACCCTTACTCGGGCTGTAATTTAGTTCGTTGGGATAACGTCACTTCAATTTGCTCGTTCTTAAACTTAAGACGATTTCACCATATAAAAGCACGTCGAGGCAACTAACTAAAGGAACGTCAGATTTAACGCTCTCCATTTGTGACTGGAATTCCGTTGTAATTCGTGGTTACGGTAGTTAACCGAATTGAATCACCGTATCATGTTCTTAAATTAACTAAAACTCAACGCGAAAAGTAGAAACAGAAATGAAACCAATGGCAAAGATGCCTATGAACTGTTTGTTCACTTCTGTATTACTGAAAAAGTAGTTGACTCAACGACCTTACAAAAATGCAATGTCTTAAAGGGGGTGGGTTTTGGAGCTTTCATGTCACACGCTGAGTTAAACAACATTTTCTAATTCTAATAATTCTCGCAAAAGTGCATTTAACTGAGACGACTCTGACAGCTCAGGCAGCATTAAAATCAACAATACGCACGCTCATTCGAAACAGTCGCCAAATATTAGAATGAATCCTTTAAATTAGTTACCTTGTATGCGCTCTGCACTCGGGAAATACCGTAGGGGAATCAATTCTCAAAAACTCAAAAACAGCCGATCGATCTCCTTAGTAGTAAAACCTTTCCCCTAAACATGAAAGATGTGAGCTCACCTCAGAAATCTGAGAGTTCACCTATTTGAGATCACTTTCTGCTTGATCGACATCCCTTTCGTGCCGTTGCATTTCTCGGTAAGCTTCAGACGCCTTTTTTGAGCTGTCCTCAAGTAGAGCAAGATGCAAGCCAACAATAGGTATCCAGAAAAAAGGCTTCATTTCCTCATATTCCCTTTCTGCATCTCGCTTCGCTCTCTCCGCCTCTTGGTACCTCCTTGAGGCCTCTTCTTTACTTCGTTGATATCGCTGCCTCTCGTCGTTCAACGAGGAATTCTTATTCTGCAATGTTTGCTTTTTGTTTGAAAGCTGCGTCTCTTCAGCGAAAAGGTCGTTCATTTGCCGAGTGAGATTCTCTACCTTACGCTTATGATCTTCCTCTGCCGTGCTCAGCTGACCAATAAGGATAGCAGCTTTTTGTTTCAACATTTGCCCATCTTTCTGCACGGACCGCAGAACGACCTCCGAGCGTTTAGCATCGCCACTTTTAATAGCCTCCAGAGCTGTTTCCATGGCATTAAAACACTTAGAACTCAATGAAATTAACACCATGTTGCTCAAGCTAGTTCAAAGGGATACGTTAAAATCATGTAACGACAGAGGGAACAAAAACTACAAAAGCCGCTATGGCTGCGAGTCTTCCGTTTTCGTATGTCGGCAGAGGTTACTGAGAGGCAAGTTCAATCTGATACGTCTTATCTGTCAACACGCAAAGAATGCAATTCATTCATTTTGGCAGTTTCCAAGTAAAGACCCGCAGGTGACATATAAGATGTATTAACTGCGTGACACCTTTCAACCAAACAAGGTAACAAAATTAAAGGACGTTTTTTTCCGTGCGTGGTCTTGCGTTTAGAGACGCTTTTTAATTGCCACAGAAACTGAAATGTAAACATGCATAGATCCCTTTCTACCCGAATACGCAGATGAAAATTCCGATCTGCTTTCCAAGAAAATGAAAAAGTGCTTTATTTACAAACAGCTGTAAATCACTCCACAACCAAATATGGTAAGAAAACGCCACCATTGGTCAGATTTGTGTGGTAACAAGTCCCACCTATGCTGTTTCCTAGAACAGAACATTTAACTGGGCGCATGAAAGTTAACGCGCTTTATCCCTCGGCACTCAATTACACCGTTCCAAACTGAGCTCCTCTTGTGCTTAACTGAAGCCTTAAGAAACCAACAAAAATGGCTGGGACAGACATAGTCATCGATGGAGAGCAATTCAACCTTGTGTCCATACCAAACGCTGGAAGCAAACTGGTGCAGACCGCTAAAGGCCATCTTCTTGGCTCGCTGGATCTCCAAAGCCTGGTAGAAGACTTGGGGAAACTCGGTAACTTTATTCGTGTCGCGTACAATGGTGTAGCAGGACACACTGAGGTACAGATTAAAGTACAGTGGGTTGGCTAC
>NC_090888.1:50938410-50940910 GCF_036669925.1 Montipora capricornis
TCATCCAGGCATTATCTCTGCAAGGAAATCACAAAATTCCATGTCACTTTTTGGAACCCATTGAGATGGATTTGTGATAATTATGTATACTTCACTTAAGGATTCCAGGATTTGTAGTCAATGTTATAGCTTAATACTAATACATTCAAAACAAAAAATACAAAAATTTCCTTACAATTCTTCAATTATACTAATACATGAACAATAATTCTATTCAAATAGCAAATTTTGAGCTTACACATGTATTTCAACACCCCTTTTCTAAAAATTTCCAATCAAAATTAATTGCAATTTATCATAAGTTCCTTGCAACACATTTCAACTCAATTTCATGTTTATTAATTTCTTATGGATTACAGACTAGTCTTAGCATTATTATTATTATTATTATTATTATTATTATTATTATTATTATTATTATTATTATTATTATTATTATTATTATTAAAAGCCTCCTTCCTTTTAATACTCTTGTACTTCCGGTTGTTTTTGAATTAAAAACTTTTATTTTCAAACAGTTTGTTTCAATTGTTAACCCCAACTTGTGGTAAGGGAATTGCCTTACAATTACTTTTCCTCTTTGTAACCATGTAACTCTAATTTTCATTTATGATTTTCTCTTAACTCACCATCCACACCGTCACTATTCCCCATAACTACCTACTGATTAATGAATGTTTTAGTTAGTGGAGAGAAACCCCTTCTTGTAAGGCGGATTCTTCTAAAAACACCAATTAAGACAGCCACAAAGGTTACTAGGTTACCTGCTGCCTCATGTATTACTATTAAACAACAAGCTTAAGATTTATAAGCTTGCATCGAGTGCACAAAAAGAGTGAAAATTCACGAACCTTTCTCTTCCTTTCTCCCAAAATATACTCCACCTCGATAACCTCAGATTTTCTTTTTCGGACAACGGACCGCGGACTAAGAACACTCCATTCGTCCTCCGTAGAAAAGCGATGTAATCTTCCATAGAAGCTTTCTTCCCGACGTGTTTCTTCCCGACGAGACACCATCTTGAAAACATGTTTACTAGAGCCCAGGCTCCCCATTCTTGATGTCACAAGAGAAGGGGAAATTCTGTGAGATCAGGAGGTCTTTTCAGTGTTGTCACTGTATGAACTACAGTGAGTACTCACCAAATAAAGGTTTTATTGGGAGAAATTGAAAATATTGACAATATGGTTGGTACAGTACATGTATATTTAGATAGCGAGCTCTACAGTACATGTACACATGTATGGTAGCTTTATAATCTTTCATGAAAAATGCTAGTAATGCAATGCTTTTGAGTGGTCTACCATGGGATAACCCACAAGACAATTGGATTTTTTTGGAAAGGCTTGCATACACCTGTACAGTGTACATTCATGAAACAAAATACAAGTGACAAATAACATGTGAGAAAGCTTTGTATACCATGTCATAAGAAAATAATTACATATATCCTTGCACAAGCAATGTGGTGTGCAGTGGCAAGGTTTGGTGGAATATGGCTGCATATACAGTTATCATTTCACTGTCTTCCCTGCATTCTGATTGGTTACAATTATTTTTTATGGTTTGATATAAAAGGCTTCGGGTGCTAAACATGTGACATTGTTTGGACATGAGACAACAGTGAACGTATACCATATCATAGGAAAATACAAGGGAGAAAGCTTTGTATATCATGTCACATGTGATAGTTACATACAGCATATTGGGTGTGCAATAGCAAGGTCTAGTAGAATACAGCTGAATATACAGTTATTATTACAGTATTTACGTCTACATAAACCTGTATTTACGTTTACCTTTACGTAAAAACAGAAAACTGGTTATAAATATATCTTATGGCTTGGTATTAAAGGCTTCCAATACTAAACATGTGACATTGTTTGGACATGAGACACCAGTGAAGCTATACCAGGTCATAGGAAATTTGGTATTCCTAAGACATGGTGATGAGGGAGTAGCCATAGAACACTCGGTCACTATTGTGTTCTAGTATTGTTTGAAGAACGAGTCATATAAAAATCAGTGGCAAGTAAGAGTCGGGTAAAATGGACTTCGGCTGTGACATGAATGCAGAGATCCATATCATTTATTCCCCTTTTCTTATTATTGTTATTGTTTTAAATGGCCTTAATATTAAACGTGACGTGAAATTACTAAGATAGTAAGTCTGCAAATGTTTAAAAGAGCCAAAGTAAACTCCAGATGTTTACTGGTTTCCGGCCGCCATGTTAGTGTCCCTAATGGGTCTCCATACTAAACACTACAATTTTTAGTGGTACCCTTGCCGAATAACGCGAGTTTGGAATACTGCCCAGCTCTAAAACTCTGGCACACTCTTTGTTTATACCCTTCTGAGTGTCAAGTATTTATGAGTCAATGAGTCAATGAGTCAATGAGTCATGAGTCAATGAGTCAATGAGTCAACGAGTTAGTGCAGTTAATTAAACCATAAAATGAAAGCTAAAATTTCAGAGAGTGTTTAGGCCTAATCACTGAA
>NC_090888.1:50948410-50983410 GCF_036669925.1 Montipora capricornis
ATCTCTTTTCTTATTAACATTAATAATAAATAATAATTATACATTATTATCAATTATATACTTGCGTTTTAATTACCGGTATTAACTCGAAGCGCAACTCGAAGTCCAACTCGAAGCGCAACTCGAAGTCCAACTCGAAGTCCAACTCGAACTCGAACTCGAACTCGAGTCCAAACTCGATGGATTATTTCTCCCGTGTTCGAGGGTGTGTCTTGGTCGATTTTCAAGAAAACTGGAACAAAGCTTAGTCATTTCGTATGGCATGATCCACGACAGCTCTTCTAAATGTTGGTCAAATCAGCTTTTGAGTTTTAGGCCTCTAAATTCAGCAAAAGGCAAGTGTTTATTTCTTTCTTGTTGATTTAATTAAATAAGTTGCATTTTGTATGTTTTGGCGACATCGGAGCTGGCGCCCGTTTCTCGAAGGTCGCCGAAAAGGTTTCGCACCCGGAAAGCCGCAGCAAAATCTCAAACCTTACGGTTACAGATCTCTTTTATTCACATATTTTTGATAGGAACAGAGGTTCTCTTCATGCAGCTAAGTTTCAGGTGTACACACCTATCGACTAAAAATTGCTTTGCAGGTCCGAAAAGTTTCCGGGGCTTTCAAGAAACGGAAGGTCGAAAGGGAAGGTAGGGGCAATACGTTGACGGTAAAGGAAGATAATTTTTCAGTCTGTGAACTTGGCCTGAAAACAAAATTTATGGGAATCATTTAAGATTGGAATCGAGGTGGAATCGAGATGGAATATCATGGCTGATTTACGGAATGACCGAAATCTTTTGCTCTGCAAGTGACTACTTTGATTTTGCCGCTAGATTCAGTTTCTGCTGTATGCCCCTTCCCCCACTCGCATTCTTCGCTTCTTTCCTGTATATTTAACATGTATAATTCCATGAGCGCGTGTTGGATATGAGATGTTAAATAGCCAACGAGGCGCGTAGTGCCGAGTTGGCTATAACCAGTCTCATATCCAACAAGCGCGAATGGAATTCCTTAAACTCCAAAAATTTGAAAGTACGAAATACGAGCGAAAAAAGCGACAAATTCCGAGCGAAATCGAGAGAACTTGATGAACATGTGATGTTGTGTAATACCTTGTAGTCAGACAGACGTAGGCTCGTCACAAAAACAGTTCTTGCCTTTTCGCGTACTTCTAAAATCGCGTGTACAAGTTCTCAAAAGCGAACATAAATGCTGCCTCCCTCAAAAACCTGTGAGTCGAGCCCTGTATAGCCCTGTGTAGTTGTGTAATGCGCTCGCTAGAAACTGTGGAGTGGCTCAGTACAGTGCGTTGATTAAAGGTTAGCGGCTTGTACTTCACCGGCAAAGGTGGTCAAAACAATATCGAATTACCTCTATACGCACGTAACATAGCTCTTAGGCGGCAAACCTTTTGGAAAATGTCCCAGTTAGTCACTGAAGTCTTGTACATTGATTTTATTTTTGCTTTAGGTGTATATTATTGAGAAAAGGTCTGGATAGTAGCAGATGTGTTAAAATTTTGGGAAACCACACCGTATATTTAACGCTGTACTTTGTAACTGAAACTGAAGATGACAGAAGATTCTGAAATATGTTTTTACTGGGTTGCCTATGGGCAAACCCAGTCGAGGTCTACGTTTAGTTTGTTTGTTTTCTTTTTTTTTTTTTTTTTTTCCGTGTCGGTAAAAGTCTTGCCTGTCACTCCCTTGGTAAGTAGTGTCTTTGTGTATAGAGCCTTCTGCGCGTATTTTCTTAGGATCGAGAGGGTAGTGGAACTGCGTAGATTTCTCTTGTGGACACAGTAGAATCATTAACTTAGCCTGCAATGGCGTCGAAAGTCATGCAACGCGAATGGCGTTTTAGTGGATCCTTAAACAAAATATACCCTTATAGAGCTCAATAATGGAAAGTCAGTTGGATAAACTAGGCATGAATCTCAAAAGCGACGAGTACTGGACTTCGACAACAATCTATCGCCCGTCGAGACGAAATCAAAGTGAGCAGTATTTACCTGAAGTACACGGTAATTTGACACAATTGAGTTTCTTGTCTTCACGCACGCAATCAAATAGGAAGAGGTTTTCGCCTCTAACAGCAAATCTGTTGTTTGTTTCAATAAAATTTTCGCTGGAAAAGGATTCTGTGGTATTTTCTGCCTTTGTGAATTATAATATCATGTTGTGTATTGAATTTTCGAGCTTAAGGTTCAAATGTGATATGGGAGAAGTTTTTTAGCATTGCTCTGTAAGCAGGAAGGGTTCACAGGCCTGTTGGAAGCGTGCTTGAGTTTCAACAAAATGAGCCCCAAAATCAGTGAAAACTTGTGACGCAGATGAATAATAAAGTAGCTGCTATTTCCAAAATGATGGAATTACCTGGTGATAAATAACGTCGTACGCGTCTTGGAGAGTAAATTTTGACTTAGCATAAACAAGAGTTGGGCGATTGTGATCTTTGTTTTGACTTCGCTCATTTCATTGTCAAACTTTATAACACTTGACAGAAAAAGAAACTTACAGAAACCCGGTATCTTGCCATCATTTGACACAGATGCTTCACTGTTTGGCGAGTAAACATGCCGCGGTAACTTAATCACGGCGCCCGCTGAATTCCGGCCATGTCACTTTCGATTTTGCAATTTACTTGAACGTGGCAGAAATCTCCCAAAATGTTTGTCGCTGATCGTAACTTTTTATATTCTATTTTCATGTCGTAAATATTTTATTCTCGATCAACGGCCGGGAAACTTCCTTCTGCTCTTTCTGAAAACTGTGTATCAATATTTATTTGCTTTTTCATCAATATTTGTTTTGCATAAAGCAAGCTAACAGAATCTGTACCTTGCTGAGTTCGCATTTGTTAGCGTTAACCCTTTCAGCCCCGATAGTGTCAAATGGCACTTATAGATTTTACTCTGTCTAATGCCAGACGATTTTACTCGTCAATGGGGAACCCCTCGGGGCTTAAAGGGTTAAGCTAACAGCGTGAAAAAACTATGTCCCCGTTTAACCCTTTCAGCCCCGATAGTGCCAAATGGCACTTATAGATTTTACTCTGTCTAACGCCAGACGATTTTACTCGTCAATGGGGAACCCCTCGGGGCTTAAAGGGTTAATAGTATTTTCGGTCAGATGTTTCTGTTTTTTATGAGGGGTTTATTGTTTTGGTCTCCCATCCCAACACTAACCCTGCGAAACAGGGCTTGACTTCAGTGAAGTTTAGTATTACAAAGTTTTCGGATGCTCAGAGGGCACACTTGTGGTGAAAAGAAGTTGTGAGGGAACTTGAAAATTATCAACATGTCAGCCCAGAAGCCAATGTTTCTCGCTTCTCTTTTATTTGTTATTCTTTAGAGACTGGAATGCTGTATTTCAATACCACACAATTCAGTGCCTTCTGATTTTCTGTAGCACGTACCACAGGCAAGCCAGTGTATGCTTCACAGAAGCATCTAGTTACAAGAAGGTTGTGTTGTTTCTCAACATATCACCGCGCAGAATGCCTGGGCATCATCAATTTTTGATAACTGGCGAAGTGGTACATTTGCATGCGAACGCGCGGTTAATAGTCCAGATTAAGAGAAGAATAAAAATAGTAATTTTTGTAGAACTGTCAAGGACTGGAATGCGTTGCCAAGCGAAATTGTTAACATCAAGTCCGCAGACCGTTTCAAAAAAGTCTTATTTGAGTATTTTAGCCAATGATGAATTCTAAAATATCTCTTATAACCAGTCTCATATCCAACAAGCACGAATGGAATTCCTTTAACTCCAAAAATTTGGAAGTACGAAATACGAGCGAAAAAAGCGACAAAGTCCGAGCGAAATCGAGAGAACTTGATGAACATGTGATGTTGTGTAATACCTTTTAGTCAGACAGACGTAGGCTCATCACAAAAACAAGCCCCCCCACCCCCCGGGCCGCAACCATGATGCTGCTGGTGTATGTTAAAACAATAGTGATCTACTCGGCTTCATATATAAAATGGGGAATATAAAAGCAAAAAGCGAAACAAGGTGGGTTGAATTTTTTGAAGGTATAGGCTGGCCAAACCAGGCTTCTTCAGCATATTTCAAGCATATGTAGCATATTTTCGTAATATGTTCCGGAAACACAGTGAAACACAGTGTAGATAAGCTTATATTAAAAAATAATCACATAGCATAGAATGGAACAGTCTGATTCTTCGTGGATGTTCAGACCATCGGGATCAATTGTTCTGCCTTTTTGGATTACAAAATAAAACTTCTGTGGCCTTAAGGATAGAGTCTCGGATGGAGGAGAATTTTTCGATGGGTATTAATTGCATGTCGTTGGCAGTGTGTTGTTGGGAGATGACAGGAAATGTTCTGCGGCTGCGGTAGGTTTAGATTTTTAGTTAGGGTTGTCTATAGGGAGGGGGTTGCACTAGTACGAATTTTATTTGTTTTGTTTTAAATTGGGTCAAAATTGGAGCTTTTCCTAATCACGCGGCGAGCAAAATTTGGAAAAATTTGTCAGTAGACCAAAAATATCAAAGACGCCGTAGTGCGGGGCAGGCAGATTTTTCCAAAATCGCCCAAAGACAACAAAAATTCATTAAACATGTCAACTGCGTGTTAATATAAGAAAATTGATGCACTGTATGCCTTCACTAGTAAGCACACGAAAACCAAGAGAACACACTGAGGCGCTCAACATAGACAGCCGATCTGGTCAATAGGAGGGCTTTCAAACACCTTCTTTTTCCGATAAATCCTTCTCCCACTTTTGGATATGAAGCGCCCAGAAGAGGGCCGTTGTTCAACTTAATTCAAGTTTATTCATGTATTTTATCAATTCATTAGAAGTACAATGAAAGTACAATGTGCACATTGTTTGATGACTTCTCCAGTGGTTTAATAAGTCATGATATTACCACACTGTGGTCGTGCACAGAGAATTCTCTACACATGTTTTAGATACGTTTTATGTAGACATATTTTGTTTCTGTTGGCTCGTTCTGTTGTAAATATTTAATTCCGGATCAATTGTTTAATTTAAATTGAAATTTGCAAATGGTATCAGTAGTATAGGAGTTGGGGGTATGAGATCATTTTGTAAAAATGCTCTCATCCCAACCCAACTCCATACTACTTTACATTTGACGGTTACATATTTTTGATCTCGTATTTTCGGTCTCATATTCTTGGAAATCTATATGTTTTATATTTCTGCGAATCTATGCCGTGGCGAGGCAGAATGGATCCAACGCAAAATTTATTTTGGAACTATATGTTATTTAAAATGCGTGACTTTCTTAGAAAAATCACAAAGCATGGCATTCTCGGAAATAAATAAAGGGGGTTTCCCCGTGATTTTCAACCAATGAAAAGTTAACCCATAAATTAACCAAAACCGAAAATACAACCAAATGGTTCAAATTTTGGTTTTTTTTCTGGTTGGACATTTTGTGTTCAATCCTTTAAAAGAAATGTTATTTTAGTGTGTTAATGTTGTAATGACCGTATGCATGACTTGTCACACCATTATTGTGAATGTACCGCTTGTCATCGAAGCAAGATAATGATACTTTATTAAGCTCATAGCTTCCAAGTTGATGTAAGTTGCTTCTAATCGTTTTCATGGTGTGATGCAGTTGCTTGTTATTAAACAGTACGTTTTTATAATTTTCATGAGTTATGTTCTTTTTGATGATATTCTTTTTAATACCCTTAGCGGTCTTTCCGCCTTTGTCATTGTCTTTCATATATGAATACATTTTCGATCGCAATCCGACGAATTCGGTTATTGGTATACCTGCTGCCTCGTCTTTGAATTTACCGATTACTTTTTTGTTTGTCGTGTCGAAATATTGTGAATCTTCGGGATAATCACTGTTATCGAATTTGTCTTTATCATTCCAAAAGTCTTGGTACGCATCACTGGTTTCAATTTCATAGGTCAAGCTGTCTGTGTCTGTGAATAATAATTTCGCTTTGCTACCGTATTTTTGTTTGATGTAGTTATAATGAAAATCATACATTAGTGTCTTGCTAAGATCTAGGATACACATACCCACATATGCCGGCCTGTTTAGGGTTAGTGTTTCTTTGATTTTATGCACTGCCACTAGATTTTTATTGAAGATCTTACTACTAACATATGTTGGTTTGGCAGCCATTTTTGACAGTTTGTTTTTATCAGTTACTAATCTGACATCTACTCGCTTTCTGATATTTTCCATTGTTTTCCCAAATACACTGTTATTCATAAGCTTGAAGAAGTCTTTTTCAAAAGCATTTTTAGCATTGGTTCTCTTCTGTGTGTTGAAATCAATGTATTCTTTCAACCATGGTGACTGATTGAACTTTAGAACTCGATGGATTTTGGTTATTTTCAAACCAAGATCGGTGTACAATTGTAGGTTCCTATAATGAAGAACACACTTTTCTTTGTTGCTTAATGTAGGTATCAGTTTATGAACTAAGCCAGTTGACACTTTGAATTTATTGGCTATTTCTTGGCAATAATTAGAAAGCATATCTTTGTTGACTTTGACCTTTTCGGCTGCTAGCGGATAATCATTATGCAGATCGTGTAATTCTTTGGGATATTCCAAATCAACTTCTAATATCAAACCTTTATTGCTATTTTCTTTATACTTGGCTAGGTCTATCTGATTAATCTGGTTTTTAGCCAACCATTTAAAACCACCAGTTGGAAGGTATTGGCTCATTGCCCAACCATACAGATTGTTAGCATCTAGATACATTATATACTTTGAGGGCGCCTTCTCATCATACGTTTTCATGTATCTATTATTAGCTTTACCGTATCGATTTGCTATGTATGATGTACCACCACGCATGCCCTTTTCAATGAATTGAAACATATCAATATCAGTCATAAGCTCCAATTTAATGTCAGTCATCTTTAACATAGCATCCCAAGAAAGCCCAGGACTGGTAAAATAATGACAGGGGTCTAGTTTGTAGTATTGCAGACAGGTCTTTCGAAAGTTTTCAAACACATCAGCTAACAGAAGGATGTCAGATTTAAGATATAAGTCATGGTACTCGCCCATATTTTTTAGATCAAAAGTGTTCCATACATTTTGAGCATGTTTGTATTGATCACCTGAGATATGCTCATCATTTAATATACTGTAAAATTCTTCTTTTGGTGGCAGCTTTTCATTGAATTTTTCAAAACTGTCCATAAAGTCATATGGGTATACTCCCTTCTTACTCATCAAATCAAGCTCTTTACCTTTGAATTTTTGAGAAGTATATATTAATGCTTCTTTTGGTAGGTTGCTCACCAGTTTATCAAGACTTGAGCTCATGAATTGAAAACTATCAATAAAGGTCAGATGATTACCAAGCATGAAAGCCATATACTTTTCCATGTTGTTTGGTATGGCATTGATATTCATTTGGCATGTTTCACCTTTCTTGTTTGTGTATGTATGCTTTTTAACTATCTCACCAATTTCTTGCATTATAAAATGACTGTCATACCCACGGAGATTGTGAAACATAACTGGTATTTTCTCAGTCAATCTGAAATTTAGGTTACAATCTTGGTGAGCTGATCCTCTGTATTTACCTGTGATATGGCAATGGTCTCTAACTCTCACATCATTTTCATTGTATTTTTTATTGCAGATATGACATTCATTAGCTTTTTGAAATTCTTTTTCATCATCTTCAGTCATTCTCAATGGTTTATTGAAATATTTTTTCATGATCTTCTTGCAATATTTAACTTCCTCTAGCATAGCTTCCATAAATTTGTAAACAGCTTTTTCACCTCTATAAATTTGTACTGGTTTTGTGTATTTATCATCATAACAACACACAACCTTATATCCATAACCACAGTCTGTGTGTCTCTGATAAGCCTCTGTGTACGATTTATCATCATTAGGTTGGCAACCGGATATCTTTTCTGTTATAGCTTCAAAATCTGCATAAATGACGAATGGTACTGGTAGTTGTTTATGGAAATTATTGAATTTTAGTATGTTATCATCTTTTGTTGGCATTTTGATAGCTTGTGTGCCATTTACTTGTATGCAGTTTTCTTTATGATCAGTTAATACTCTTTCAGAACTGAAACATTGTAAGCAATGCATACAGAAGTGCTTCCTTTCCTTGTGTTTTGTTTGATTGTACATGAATTTGTTGAAATCTTTGATCAACACATAATGCTTGTTTTCATTTTCTGTTATAAGAAGCAGATTCATGCAATCTTTATACTTTTCTTTTGACACATAAATGGGATGTTTTTGTTTGTTTTCATAACCGAAAACATTGATGTTAATTTCATTCTGCTTTTCTATTTTGTTGTACTGTTTGGTAGTCACTGGAAATTCAATTCCTGAATAATTCAAATTTTCAATGAATGCTTTGTCTGATTTTTTGATTCTCTGTGGGTATTTGTCTTGAGGATTGAGATGTCTTATGTGGCACCACCTGAAGCATTCATTATCCTCATTTTTCATGTTGATCAATCCTTTTGCACTGTGTTTGAGTTCATTTGGCAATTTGATGTAAGAAGATCCTTTCATTGGCTCGTATTTTACCACATTGATATAATGATTTTCAACAGATTGAATAGTCCAACCAGATCCCTCTGAAATCCAAACTGCAATCTTGTTTAGTATGACTTGTTTTGACAAAGATAAAGCTAGTTCAATTTGTGTGTCATTTGTTATTGTTTGTGGTTGACTGTTGAAATAAGCCGTTTTGATGATTTTTTCTTCTCGCCCTGTTTGCTTTTCAAATGTGACCCTCAGTGTTTCAACAAACTTTAGACCTTTCATTGATTTTAATATTTTTCCAATGTGAATGGCAACAGCCTTTCTTGTATTTTGCAGTTGCATAAGTGGGTCTTTGCTGTTTTTTATGTTGATTTCATAAGACTTCGTAAACCCTTTTAAAGCTTTGTTCGTTTCTTGTATTATGGTCCTCGGTAATGGAATTGGTCGTTTTTTGGATCTAGGTGCTGGCACTGGTCTGTTTAATTGTTCTATTTCTTCCAGCCATTCAGAAGGAGGAGCAGGCAGTCTCTGCCTCTCAAAATAGTCAACAAGTTCTTTTACACTCTTTCTTGGTTTTGAGATCGGTCTTGTTTTTGTCCTCGGTGCGGGCACTGGTTTTGTATTTTGTTTTATAATCAATTCTATTAATTCTTCTTTGCTCAGATTTTGAAGCGAACTTCGGTTCATAATATTTATCATATTATTTGCCATTATAATATATCTATAGATAATAATTCTTTAAGTCAAATTATGGTGCGTTTACAGTTCAACACATACGGGAAGTATGTATTTAACTTTTTTAAAAGAGAAGTGATATGAATAAATTAATTGCTATTTTCATGTTTATCATAAATGTAACCCGTATTATATGTAAATGAATTTTTGAAATGTTTCTTTGTTTTTAAATGGCAATGTTTGCCAGCAAGAGTGTAGTTTCTACCATTGTTGCATATTTTACAGTACCATTCTTTATGCAACATGTAGTCGGTTTTTATTTTTCTTCTTTCTTCATCAGTATAAAATCTTGGGCGGCCAACTGGTCTTCGATCTTCCATATTATATTACTATATATTTTATTTTTTATATATTTTGTATCAATTTCAATGGTTTCAAAAAATCGCTGTACCTTTTAAACTCTCTGAACAAAAAATCCATTTTGACATCATAGATGTCAAACATTTTCCCGATTTCTTTCTTTGGTCCTCCTGTTTTCAATGCTTTGATCAACAATGGTACTGCTTCTGAATGAACATAATGCATATAACCTGCGTTCCTGACCACTATTTCACAAATCATTTCTGTGATCACTTTTCTTACAGCCATGGTTTCAATTATTTGGCTTCCTCTGAACATATACTATATGTTTCGATTATCTTTTACACAGATTCATCACTGTCTTGTGACGCAAAAGATTCTGGCGAACTTGGGCAACTAAAATCCGATTCGCTTTCTTGTGATGAAAAACTTTCCGGTGAGGATGGTACCCAGTCAGAATCCGACAGATGGGAATCCTGATCGCTCTCATAATAGAAACCAACTTTTTCTTCATTTTCAAACTTGTCCATATAATATAAGTATATATTTTTATTTTTTTATAAGTATTTATGCGCGTTTTCACCACGATTCATATGTTTTCAATGTCTTTCAATGGTATCCAACTGTTGAATTCATCACTGTATCCCTTCCATTTTACCAAAGCTTGTTTCTTTTTATAGTCTCTTCTGATCACTTTGTCAATACGGAAAATATCCTGCTTTGCTTTTGATAATTCAGGTTCATAAAAACTCCCTTGAATATCTTCACCTCTGAGATCTTTTAGTTTGTATGTTATTGGATTAGTGTATTGGATCGTATCGACTGTGAACACTTCTTCTGTCCAATTTGGTGTGTAACCCTTGTCAAACACATTCCGTTTATACTTAGATATTCGAACCTGGTCACCTGTTTTGAATTTAGGTTTCTGTTTTAATGGCTCCATATCACCATATAGATTGAAGTAAACTATACCTTCATTCCTCTTGTTAGATGCTTCAACAGGTGTCATCTTTATGCTTGAATGTTTTGTATTATTATACTGTTTCACTAGTTTGGGCAGCATATCGAGATACATTGTATTACCTTGAACTGTAAACTGTTTCCACATTTTGGACTTGATTGTCCTATTCCACCTTTCAACCACTGAGGATTTCTCTTCATTTTCAGTTGAATACATATGTATCTTATTTTTGTCTAACAAGTCCTTCAAGTGTTTGTTATAGAACTCCTTTCCCTTATCAACCCATAAATATTGTGGTCTTCTGCCTTCCCTGAATATCGTTTTAAATGCTTCAGTGACAGATTCACCTTTCTTATCCTTCAATGGGACAATCCAACCGTATTTGCTGAAAACATCAATAACCATAAGAAGATATCGATAACCTTTATTCCATTTGCTAAACTGTTGCATTTCAACTAGATCACTTGCCCATATTTCATCAATATGATTTACGATTACACGCCGCCGAGTAAAGTTGCGTCTTATGGATGCATGTAATTCATCTGCTAATTTTTCTTGCCAGTTACCCGACGGCTTTTTCCGTTTTTTGAAACTCCAAGACCTAGTTTCTGCTTTGTATTGATAACATTTCTTGCCAACCAATGCCCCCATTGTCTTTCATTATACGGTACGTTGTCTAAAGCTTGAACCATTTTCCTATCTGCTTTGTTTTTACATTTCCTGTCATCCTTGCAGACGGAATAATCAACATCGTGTTGCATTGCTATGGCATCAGTTTTGCCAGTGGGCATATCATATATTTCCAATATTTGACCAGTTTTTGGGTCATACTTCAGTTGATTTTCTAAATCATTATATGGTCCGGTGTAATGATGCCCAGGTAATGTCCATCCGCCTTTTGGTTTCGGTAATTTACCAATAGCTTTGTGAATGTCTAAAGCACCGCCGTCTAGATCTTTCCTATTGGTTGTGTATTTCTTTTTGGGTCTTATTTTTGTTGACAATTGATTGAGAGCTTCTGATCCCACTTTATGAAGTAGAGGATTCATTTTTCTCAAACCATAATCGATTGCTTTTTTCTGCAATTTTGGGTCTCTCATTAATTCGGAACCATAATATCTTCCCATTTCAACTGCTTTTTTGCCAAGATAAGGTACTCCTTTTGTTAGGAACAATTCAGTTCCTGTATTAGCGATATCACCAAATAAGCCCGCTCCCAACGGGCTATTCAGTTTCCCTGTTTTTTAACGAATTTGGTCTTTGTAATACCACATTCAGCACAAGTGCAAAAGAACATTAGTCTACCATTTTTGGCTGTTTTGTAACCTGAAGGTTCAACACATTCGGTTACCTTTTTCTGTTTTACACAATATGATTTCATAATATATATAAGTTAGATATTTCTAAAATAATATTCGATAAATCTCTCATTTTTCATTGTATCATTTATGTCGAATACTTGTAATAAATCATAATACGCATTACCCTTATTCATTTCATTCAGAAAGTATAAACAGAAATACCCACAAGTTGTTGTTTGTATGTTTTGTATCTGATTGTTTTGATGTAACAAAGTGAGATTTTTCTTTTTGGCATGATTTACGATCTCTTGAAATGGGGGCATACCAAACGAATCAAAATAATTTATCACATTATCCTTAACATAAGTGGCTACCCAGTGAGATCCTGACATATAAGCTGGTTCCAGATTGTAAATAAATAACGCCTGTTTATGGTTATGTGGAACTTTTTCATCTCTTGACAGTACATCATTGATTGGTATGTTTAAATATTTACACCATTTTTTCAGATCGTGATTGGACATAGGTATGTTTTTGTGAAATTTTGGTTTTACAATATTGCCCCCAAAATGGGTATGCCATTGAATGGACTGTTTTTTCCCAATAGTAACCCTTGTCCTTTTTTGGTCGAGGATGTTTTTTTTTTTCTACCATTACCAGTCACATATGGCGGATAACTATAAAATGGAGGGGGCATTCCCATTCTAGGTGCACCTGTACCATCCTTTTTCGACGAAGGTGGTCTACCTACCCTCGGTGCTCCTCTTCCCGTTAGCTTTTTGACAAGATTCAAAGCCAAAGGTATTCCAATGCTAGCCAACAGAGTTCCGAGAAATCCACCTGATTGTGTTTTAGTTGGTGTTATTTTAACGCCAGATCCTGTTTGAGCCGCATTCATTATGTCTCTTTGCTGTTTGGTTGTAAACATATTCAGATATGGCATCAGTTGATTGATTGCATTGAAAGGTATCATCATGGGTAATGGCATAGCACCACCTTTTTGACCAGATCCTAACAATTTTTTAGCTCCGGCTTCTGCTAAACCACCAAGAGCACTCAACCCAAGGGTTTTACCAATTGCTGGTAATGCTCTCATACCAAGTGACAATACGGTGCTCAAAAGACTTCCGCCTACTTGTTTTCTGATATTGGTCTTAGCAAGCTTAATGTCCATTCCTTTGTTCAATTGTCGATTTTTTTGCAATCGTTTTTTCACCATTGCTGGAACATAAAGAGTGTCGTTTCCATTAAGAGAATCATTTGTCAGTCTTAGAACAATTGTTTCCCTTTTATGGTAAGCATTACTCAGATTCTTTTTTTGATTATCTGAAAGTCTTACGTTGATTTCATGAAGTTTAGTCATATAATATATGTTATATAATTCCAGTTACAAATAAATATGTCATTTACTTGATTTCATATTACTATTTCAGTTGTGGGCTTAAACTATCACCAATTCATTACCCACCTTGTCAATAACAACCGACTCTTCGTACAATACAACTGCATGGACATTGAAATCTGCTGCACTATTGGCACTTATTTTATACCTGAAAATCAACTGTTTAGGGTCTCTTGTTACTTTCTCTGCCTGATATGACAGATCAAAATAGATCAGTGGATACAGGCTGTTATAATTAGCAAGATTCAACTGGGTTCCGGTGTTGTAATCATTTTTTCGCATTGCATAAGACATCAGATCATTGAATATTCTCACTTTGCTTTCACTATCATATTCTGTTTCTGGGTAGAAAACACCATTGCCATATTCGAGTCTGCATGTTGTTAAATAACTGTTTGCGTTTGCTGCATTTAGTTTGAAGGTATCAAGTATATATGGATTTGCAGTTGCAACTCTGGTTTTAGCCCGTTGTAGATAAACAAAAATTGCTTTGACATTGTCAATACTGGAAGAAATCTGAAAAAAACCACTGACTCTAGCAGGTGCTGACACTGCATATAGTTCACGCTGATATGTCCATTTGTGTTCTTTCATGAAAGAGCTTACAAATTTGTCGTACATACTGTCTTTTGGTGTTAATTTTGGAACCCATAGTAGAAATCTGTTAATCACTACTCTGCCGGCATCTACTCCTCCTGCCATATTGATGAGTTCATTGTCGTTCTGGAGATTCAAATTGAATTGTAACTGCATAGGAACCAACATTTTATCCTGCAACTCTTCAAAAAAACTGTAACGATTGAGAGGTATGATCAAATTCACATCTTTTGCTCCTCCTGTTCCATCATTATTGGTAGCTTGTGTAAGCACTTTTCTAGATTCATATCCTGAATTGGTATTGGCTGTCGTACCATCTGTGTCTAAATACCAAAAACTGTTTTTAGCTACGCTTCTTGAGTAATCATCCGAATATTCCAACAGATTCTTCACAAAAGTGACCTTATGTAGATTGTCAGTATCATAAACAATTTTCCCAGCACTTTTAATCATCATATGTGCAATCAATGAATGAGATCCGTTTATCACCGTTATTCTATCGGCTGCTGCATAACCAGCTCCATCTGCTATTTTTTGTAACTGGAATTGAACCTCGAAATAAGCATTGTACCAATCATAGAAAGAACTCCGGTCGTTGATGGTGAATCTATAACCGTTCTTTTCTTGATGTTGATTATTTCCAGGGGCTCTAATTACATCATCAAGTTGGAAACGCACCAACTCATTTCTTTGCAATAATTCACTTGTTCTAAAAGCCATTTATACTATTGTATTATATAATTTTGCTGTCATGTTATTTATTTGAAAAATCTACGCCTTCTTCCAGATCCGGATATCAATCTATTTAGTATCATGTCAGCGCTTTCATCTTGCTGTTTCTGTTCAATGGGCAAGGATGGAACAATGGCTTTTTGTGTTGGTGTTGTGGCTCCTTTTCTCAAATTTGCTAATTTTTTCATTATTAGGTCTCCTGACTTTTCTGCCGCCGCCTTACCAATTTTATCACCTGCATGGGAAACCCCTGATTCTAATGCCTTCTTGGCTAATGGCTTTGCAAATTTCTTGAAAACAGATGATGCCACACTCTTCAATGGTTTGAAAATGTTGTCTAAGATAAGCCCAGACCCTTTGTGTTGAAATACAAATTTACCAAGTTTTGGATGGTAAAACCTCTTAAATTCATACGGTTTCATTATACTGTTACATTAGATACTTTTTAAAATCAGCGAAAAAGACGTATCCGCTCCATTTAGATCCACTAATCTTCTTTTTCCATCTGTTATCATGATTCTGATTGATGAAATTGTAGTTTTGTTCACAGGATTAAATGTAACTCTTTGTGGTTCGAGGGTGAAGGAGTAACTTGGTTTTAGTACACTAGTTGAGAATGAATAAATAATGTCTGTTTCTTCGCCGTCAACTAAACTTTCGTTTACCAAATCGCAATGAATATTGAGTACGTCTGTGTCTTGACTGAGATTTGGCACTCTTGGTCCAATATGCGTTCCACTTGCTAATATCTTTTTGTCGAAACCGATCAGTTCATTAAAATTACTTGCTCTTAAATCAAGTTGGTAATTTGCAGCTAATGTAACCGTGACTCTGAATGTTGTTTCGTTGAATTCAAGAGTCATCGGATACGTATCACCAGTTTTCGTCACATTTTTAATATGTCTGTCAAAGTCCGTATAATTCCATACCCCAGCTGGAAAGGTAATGTCCTTAAAAGTTGAACCATTATCGGAGCTGTATTTGATTAATTGATTTTTGTACCCAGCATTGACATTGAACCAAGTGAATGACATGTTAATGACTCTGTTAAGACCGATAACGTATTGCTTATTATTGTCTAGAGTTACAGGTCTGGTGAAATTTGTTGTAAAATCTTCTGGTTTATTATCCCCTTTATTTTTCACACTGTAAGATGATAACACTATCTCTCGTTCCATTATATAATGAAGTTACATTAAATTTGGAAATATTGTTTGTATAATTTACCATATTGTGATTTGTTAATTGTTGTCATTTTCAATAATGTGTCCAATATAGAAACACCCATATTTCGCATGTCAATGCTTGTATTGCCAGCCAATATCTCACCAATGATCAAATCCAATTTTTTTATGAGTTCTTTCGGTTTGTTAAAAAATATCACATTGCCACCTTTTTGTTTTTTCCTACCAGAACCTTCCATTGTTTTCATTTTGTTTTGATAATGTTTTATGTATTCATTCAGAGTTCTCATAGCGCGATCCACTCTTTTGTTTTCCTCTTGCCTATCAGCTTCCGTTATATTCCCACTTTTGTATTGCTTTGTAACGTTTCCTTTGTAGGCTTTCAATTGATTTCTTTTAAATTTAGCCGCATTGACAATCTTATTGAGATATTTTTTGTTTTTTCGTTCAGTCATTTCTTGTTGATTTATTACCTTTTCAACAGAATCATAATTTGGTATACCAAGATCACCTAATATCTCATTTTCCATATCTTCTTCATCCATTCCATAATCTATCTCATCGTCGTCATCATACTCTGGTGGTAATTCTGGTTCTTCAGGAAAGTACTTAGGATCAACATACATCTCTTTTTTTCCTTCCAGAAGATCTTGTAAAGATTCTTCATATGTTGGTGGTTTTGGCACCAGTTGTTTTTCTTGCTGTGGCAAAACAGGTTGTTCAAATAGATCACCAAGATTCATATCTGGAACTTCATCCTCTATATCAATGCCGTAATCAGGAACTTCTCCTTTCTTCAGTGGTCGTTTTTTCCTTGGCAACCTTAAAGCCTGATTACTATCAATAACATCATCTAATTTACTTGTAATTGGTTGGAATACTTTTGAAAATCCCTGTTGACTGGTCTTCTGATCGATATCATGTTTTGTAATAGCATTATGGACGTAATTAATCTTGTCCCCTAATTCAGATTTACTCTTTGCGAGTTCTTTCCACTTAAGTAAACTCATTTATTGTTATATTGTTACGTTACATAAAATGGAAATTCATATATAAAAAATAGCATTTGACACGGTGTTGAACACCATGTTATACACCATGTTTGACTACATCATTTTATCGAAACAATGTAACGATTTAATATAAATGAAGATACCTAATTATGATACTGGCGACGATGTTGTCACAAACTTCACACAACTACATGATTTTATGCCTGATCGATGCTTCCGCATGCTCATTTGTGGACCTTCTGGTTCGGGAAAAACAAACACACTGATGCATATGATTCACAATCTGTTGTATTTTGATAAAATATACCTTTATGCAAAAAACTTAGAGCAGTCAAAGTATCGGAATCTCATGAAAGAGTTCGAACCATGGAGTGAAGAAGCTGGTTATGATATCATTGAAGCAAGCAATGATAAAATAATTCCTGTAAAAAATCTCAATGGTGACAATCAAAAAATTGTGATATTCGACGATTTCGTATGTGATAAAAACCAAAAACCATTGGTTGACTATTTTATACAGGGGAGACATAAAAACTGCTGTGCCATATATTTGAGTCAAAGCTACTATAAGACACCAAAAGATATTAGATTAAACTGCTCACATTTTGCCATTTATGATTTTCCGAGTACTAATGAAAAAAGTCTCATATGTCGTGAAAACAATGTCTCAAAACAATTATACGAGAAAGCAACTAGAGACCCTTTCAGTTTTATATATATTGACAAACCCAAGAAACAAGTAAAGAAGAATTTCGATGAAAAAATATAAACCAATTGTATATATGAGTTACTCAAATGGTAAATTACCTGAAGATACATATTCACATGAAAAAGTTGTCGAAATAGTAAAAGGATTGCCTGGTGTTGGTTTTAAACTAACAGATGACGGTGATTATGATATGCAGAATAAAAAACTGAGAAATTTAGATTCACCTCAAACGAATAACGATGCAACTACTAAGAGTTATGTTGATAAAGAGGTTTCTGGGTGTTTAAAAATAGATGGGAGCAATGCAATGACTGGCGCCCTTAATATGGATAATAGACGGGTTGAGAATATCGCTCCTGCTAGACATGGCCACAGTGACGCTGTCAGTAGTGAGCATTTGCATAGTTTTTACATGGTGCTCAATACTGACGATGGTAAAATAGAATTGCAAAATCCAATCGACATGAAAAATCAAAGAATCTTAGGAGTGAAAGATCCAATATTGCATTCAGACGCTTCCAATAAATTTTACGTCGACAGCTCTTTTAATTTTAAAGCTGACAAAACGGAGCTGGCTAATTATTTGAAAAAAGATGGAAGTATTTCCGTAACTGGCAATTTTGACTTTGGAAATAATAAAATCAGCAATCTTGCTGAAGGCACTGGCAATTCTGACGCTGTTACAAAACACCAATTGCAAACTGGTTTATCAACCAAACCGAATGTTAATCAGGTTGTGTTGCGAGATGGTACGCAAGCAATGACTGGAAATTTGAATATAAACAACAACAAGATCATCAATCTTGCTGATCCGACAGGTGTAAATGATGCCACAGGAAAAGGTTACGTTGATCGATTATTTTTAGATTCACTTCGTTTAGACGGATCCTCTAAAATGACTGGAAATTTGGATATGAACAATAAACGAATAATCAATATAGCCGACCCAACAGGAAACACTGACGCTGTAAATAAACGATACCTTGAAACACATATAGGTGACATGAGTGATTATTTGCAAATAGACGGTTCAAATTCCATGATAGCAGATTTAAATATGAGTACAAATTTCATTGAAAATTTAAAAGATCCTGAAAAAAAATTCGGTAGTGATGAGGGAAAAAATCAAGCAATGAGTTACAAGTTCTTTACCGACAACTTTCTCCAAATAAACCAATACGGTGAAGTAAGTATGTTAGACCGGCGTTTTTACAACATTGGGATTCCTAATTCTGGTGATCAAATATTTGATCGCAATTATGGAGATGGGAGATATTTACAAAAAGATGGATCGTCAGCCATGACTGGAGACCTCAATATGAACAATCAACGAATAACAAATCTCGGAACAGCCACACATAATCAAGATGCCATTACTTTGAAGCAAGTAAATGATGCTTTTTCGACTATAAGTACCCAAAATAATGAATACACAGACCGAAAAATAGCGGAGAGTCTTATAAGCACACATCAAAACCGCAAAAACGTACTAGCCTACGCTATGGATGATGGAGAATTCACTGAAGATTATGGACTACAGGACGTGAATTTAATCACCTATAACGACTCACCTCATAAAACCAACAAAAAAGCGTTCTCTTTAAAGGTTCAAAAAACAAATGATGGTTCTAGTCTGTTCAAAGGAAGGTTTGATTTCAATTTGTTTAAGTTGATACGTGACAATATGAGTGATGATTACACTGTTTGTATTGAAGTGTATTTCGAAAAAGATGGTAGATATGATGTAGAATTTGATTCTTTTAATATAACATTTGAAAAACTGAATATGAATATTGATAAATCATACACAATAAAAATCAATACCGATCATAAATATTATCGAAGTGTATTGAATCTTTCTCCAGACGGCATATCTCCATCAATTCAAAGAAGGTTATATGTCAATGTTCAGAGTAGTTTTGACAACCTTAGTCCTAGTCTATTACCTTTACATGTTCTGATTTATGGAATCAAAGATGAAGCAAAAAACAATCTCGATTTTACCATATATGATTATGAAAAGGCTTTCGAGGTTGCAAACAATCAACTCCAAATGCATGTACCAATTAATATGAATGGCAACAAGATTTCGGGTTTGTCTGCATCAATAATCGACAGTGTTTTACCGGCTTTCATATGGGGGTATACTGCTGAAGCAATCAATTCATGCGACTTTTTGACAATATATGGAGACATTATGAAGTTCAATGAAATTTACATAAGTTCAATACAACTGCATTCCAAAGAAACTTATTCATTAGTAAGCAATCATCGTTTAGTCATCCAAACAAACACATCGGCGATTTACAATATTTCTTTTACAACCAAAACCATTACTGTTAATGTTAATAGATATTTTCGAAACGTAAATTATATCAGAATAAATTTTTCGGACGGAAAAAATAAGAGATTCAAATTCGTAATCCGATATAAAACGTTCAACAATTGAAAATAATATGACACAATGATATATGACATTATATGTTGAACAATCAGACGGCAGTCATCTTCTAGACGAAAATGGAAATAAAATAGAATATACCATAGACTATCATTCAAGTTCAGAAGATTGGACTTTCGATACCACATTTTCAATAAATGATGATGGTCATGTGGAAACTGACAAAAATGTCATCGCAAAAGCTGCTGAAAACGACAACCATGTTGTGATAAAATCACAACTGGATTTAAAGTTAGACAGATCGACTTTTATTATTTCGAACAGTCTACCTGGTATACCAGTGTTAGACAAAATCAGCATTGCATTAATTCCAGCTTTATCAGTAGTCACAGCCGATTCAAATGATAGAGTTAGTTCATGGATTGATCCTGTGAATAATATCGATTTTTCACAATCAACCAATTCAAAAAAGCCTCTTTTTCTAAGGGATTCAACAAAAAAACTGTTTTTTGTACGTTTTGATGGTAGTGATGACTATTTGGAAAAAAAATCATTTGATGTTTCTGAAATAGCGGGTAGTTCTGGTAACAAATGTACAGTAATACTGGTTGTCAAAACAAAAGCGATAACTAATCAATCACAGTTTCAATGGGGGCGTGGAGCCGTCAGATTCGGTATGCATATACCATGGGGAGATGGTGCAGTCTATATCGATTTTGGTTCATCATCAAATGGCCGACTTAATATGCCTTCTTTGACGAGTCTCTCTGGTGATATCGAGGTGTGGACGATCCGTGTTAATCAGACAAATATGGAACTTTTTAGAGGTGTTTCAACAGTGACTCCAATTAAAACAAAAACAATTTCTGCTACTCTTACAGGTTCAGCTCAAGAAATGTTTATTGGATGTCAGGTTCATGATAATGGCACTGCTATAAATTTCTGCGAAATGGATTTATATGCTTTCGCTGTTTGGGCCAAATCTCTGTCTGATAATGAATTAAAAAATATGTTCAGGTTCATTCAAAATCATTTTGATTTGTGATGTGGTTTTTCAAAATATATAACTCAATATATATGTATATCGACAATTTATTACGATTTGTGGAATATAGTTTTCAAGAAGCAAAAGAAAAACATCCATGCATTAATGACAAAATATTAAAATCGGCACTTGTTTATCAATACCTGCACTGTTTCTATTTTAAAAGAGACATGTCTATGAATGAGATTCTTGAACTCAATGATGGTGAAATTGGTCTTCTTGGACCAGGTAGTGGCTGTCTAACATGGTTACTTGAAAAGATCTTCGGTTGGATTGATATATTAAATTCACATAGTGTATTACATGATGCTTCCGGGAGGTTTTATGACCACCATAAGCTCGGTAGAGGTTACACTTATGCTATTTCAGAAAAATACACAACTAAACTGATTAAAAGATCACCTTTTTGTGGTCAAGTCAGTGGTATACTATATTGTCTATGCAGACGATTAACAATCTAGACCATATATATGGCAGATCGAAAAAAGAGAATATTCAGCTGGAACCATATTTCAGACAAACTCTCAGAAGATCAGGTCGACGAACTAAAAAGCTATTATAAGGCATACCATAGAAAGTGTTGGGCTTACAAAAAGGCTGTCAAACGCTTCAAAAAATTCAAACTTATTGGTAATACTATTTCTATCATAACTGGTACTGGTGGAATTATTAGTGCTGTTGTAACTGGTGGTATAGCCCTAGTAGCTATAAGCACAAGTGCTTTGTTAATCAAGTCTTACATGGATTTCCAATCATTGGATCTTAAAATACAAAATTGTACATACGCATACCAAAGTTATCAGCATCTTTTGAATTCAATAAAAGACATGTTGAGAAGCGGTGATTTTCAACCATCGTTTCACACAGAATTAAAAAATGTAGATGATTTTGTAACTGATGTTTGTCCTAGTGTTGACAAGTTCTACGCTAAATACAATGACAAATTCATTCCTTAACTATTTCATTAATTCGGTCTGATGCCAATGACAGGATGTCTTTCCAATATCGTTCATATGATTGAAGTGTCTTTTTGGATTTACTTGTCTTGACCTTTTCAAAAGGAAGATCAAGCATTTTAAATATTTGTTTTAAAATGAAATTTATGTTAATCATACGCTTTCTATCAATGTTAACATCTTTCACAACTTCCCCGATAGCCGCAAAAATTCGAATTATTTTATCCATATTTTTTACAGAAATCTGGAAACCATTTTTTACAGCTATATTATTCATTATGTTTTCTATATGATATTTTCTTTGGTAAACACTTTTACGATGGAATCTATGCTTATTTGAGTGAAAATCAACAAATTCTATAAGTGGTTTATAGCCATTAACTGTCCCACATTTTTTACAAACTAGCATATTGTTATCATTCACTATCTCTGGCTGATCGCAACATTGCTCAATTTCTTTCGTATGTTTCGAGATTTGCTTATTACAAAATGGACAGACCACTTCTTCCATATTGACAAGTTCTTTATGCAGTTCTTGGCAACTCATTATACTATTATATGCGATATTATTTTAGGTTTTTTAAAGACATATAGTTCCAAAATAAATTTTGCGTTGGATCCATTCTGCCTCGCCACGGCATAGATTCGCAGAAATATAAAACATATAGATTTCCAAGAATACGAGACCGAAAATACGAGATCAAAAATATGTAACCGTCAAATGTAAAGTAGTATGGAGTTGGGTTGGGATGAGAGCATTTTTACAAAATGATCTCATACCCCCAACTCCTATACTACTGGTATCAGTTTACTTACCACTCGTTGATATTGACTCAGTTGTTATATTTTTCGTTTACATTTGATGACAGTACTCGAGACTGCAAGATTAAGCGATTCAATGACTTTGAGAACATTAACAATGTTAATAGTTACAATTAATTTTTAAGCTTTTAGTTTAAGTAGACGGCAGGTTGTTTGTCACACTGTACCTATATTTTGGTAAATATATATTTCTTAAAACTTTTTCTTTAACTTTAGTAAACTTAAGAAAAAACAAAAGAAAAATTGACCGCTGCCGGGCTGCAAAGCCAGAAAAGCTTATTTGGTTTGTTTGTTCTTTGCCGAGTATCTTCCCCTTCACCTCTTGCCTTTTTTTTTCAACTCGAAGTCTAACTCGATCTTCAACTCAAACTCGATGGATTATTTCTCCCGCAAATAACGTGTTCATTTTTTTTTCTCTACAGTATTATTTTGAAAGCTATTTTTCTGTTTAAATTTTAACAGGCCCTTTACAGCTAGACCATCACGTGACCTACTTTTCATAAAATTAAAGAAATAAAGCAAAGAATAAATTAAAGAATGCCGGAAATGGAAAAAGCATGTGACAAAAGGTACCACACATTGTTGAAAACCTATATCCCTGCTCTATATTTTAATGTGTCAGCAATTTTATTACTTACACCACATGAAAAAAAAAAAAGTGAAAAATCCCAATATTGCCCCGAATTCCGGGTTCCTGTTCTTCGCCCAGCTTATACATCTCTTTGCTTATTAACATTAATAATAAATAATAATTATACATTATTATCAATTATATACTTGCGTTTTAATTACCGGTATTAACTCGAAGCGCAACTCGAAGTCCAACTCGAAGCGCAACTCGAAGTCCAACTCGAAGTCCAACTCGAAGTCCAACTCGAAGTCCAACTCGAACTCGAACTCGAGTCCAAACTCGATGGATTATTTCTCCCGTGTTCGAGGGTGTGTCTCGGTCGATTTCCAAGAAAACTGGAACAAAGTTTAGTCATTTCGTATGACATGATCCACGACAGCTCTTCTAAATGTTGGTCACATCAGCTTTTGAGTTTTAGGCCTCTAAATTCAGCAAAAGGCAAGTGTTTATTTCTTTCTTGTTGATTTAATTAAATAAGTTGCATTTTGTATGTTTTGGCGACATCGGAGCTGGCGCCCGTTTCTCGAAGGTCGCCGAAAAGGTTTCGCACCCGAAAAGCCGTAGCAAAATCTCAAACCTTACGGTTACAGATCTCTTTTATTCACATATTTTTGATAGGAACAGAGGTTCTCTTCATGCAGCTAAGTTTCAGGTGTACACACCTATCGACTAAAAATTGCTTTGCAGGTCCGAAAAGTTTCCGGGGCTTTCAAGAAACGGAATGTCGAAAGGGAAGGTAGGGGCAATACGTTGACGGTAAAGGAAGATAATTTTTCAGTCTGTGAACTTGGCCTGAAAACAAAATTTATGGGAATCATTTAAGATTGGAATCGAGGTTTAATCGAGATGGAATATCATGGCTGATTTACGGAATGACCGAAATCTTTTGCTCTGCAAGTGACTACTTTGATTTTGCCGCTAGATTCAGTTTCTGCTGTATGCCCCTTCCCCCACTCGCATTCCTCGCTTCTTTCCTGTATATTTAACAAATATAATTCCATGAGCGCGTGTTGGATATGAGATGTTAAATAGCCAACGAGGCGCGTAGTGCCGAGTTGGCTATAACCAGTCTCATATCCAACAAGCGCGAATGGAATTCCTTAAACTCCAAAAATTTGGAAGTACGAAATACGAGCGAAAAAAGCGACAAATTCCGAGCGAAATCGAGAGAACTTGATGAACATGTGATGTTGTGTAATACCTTGTAGTCAGACAGACGTAGGCTCGTCACAAAAACAGTTCTTGCCTTTTTGCGTACTTCTAAACTCGCGTGTACAAGTTCTCAAAAGCGAACATAAATGCTGCCTCCCTCAAAAACCTGTGAGTCGAGCCCTGTATAGCCCTGTGTAGTTGTGTAATGCGCTCGCTAGAAACTGTGGAGTGGCTCAGTACAGTGCGTTGATTAAAGGTTAGCGGCTTGTACTTCACCGGCAAAGGTGGTCAAAACAATATCGAATTACCTCTATACGCACGTAACATAGCTCTTAGGCGGCAAACCTTTTGGAAAATGTTCCAGTTAGTCACTGAGGTCTTGTACATTGAATTTATTTTTTCTTTAGGTGTATATTATTGAGAAAAGGTCTGGATAGTAGCAGCAGATGTGTTAAAATTTTGGGAAACCACACCATATATTTAACGCTGTACTTTGTAACTGAAACTGAAGATGACAGAAGATTCTGAAATATGTTTTTACAAGAAGGTTGTGTTGTTTCTCAACATATCACCGCGCAGAATGCCTGGACATCATCAATTTTTGATAACTGGCGAAGTGGTAAATTTGCATGCGAACGCGCGGTTAATAGTCCAGATTAACAGAAGAATAAAAATAGTAATTTTTGTAGAACTGTCAAGGAATGGAATGCGTTGCCAAGCGAAATTGTTAACATCAAGTCCGCAGACCGTTTCAAAAAAGTCTTATTTGAGTATTTTAGCCAATGATGAATTCTAAAATATCTCTTATAACCAGTCTCATATCCAACAAGCACGAATGGAATTCCTTTAACTCCAAAAATTTGGAAGTACGAAATACGAGCGAAAAAAGCGACAAAGTCCGAGCGAAATCGAGAGAACTTGACTTGAACTTTTTTTTTTGAGCTCCGTTTAATACGATAAAGTTTACCGTTTTAGACGACTTAGAAGACCCTTCTTTCGAGGCGTTATGGATTCAAATTAGTCCTACTCGTCTCCCAAGGGGATACAGCTCTATTCTTCTTGGGACGTTCTATCACCCGCCAAGCGCAAATGACTCTGCTTTCTTAGAGTATTTAGAGACGTGTTTGTCATCTATCGAAACACGGTATTCCAACTGTGGGCTCTGTTTAGTGGGAGACTTTAACAGGCTACAAACCACACGGCTTAGAAACAACTACAATTTAAAGCAAATAGTGAATTTTCCGACGCGAGGAGAAAGAACGCTCGATTTAGTCCTCACCAACCTTCAAGACCACTACGAAACTCCAACCCAACGCCCTCCACTTGGCCTTTCGGACCACATGTCAATAGAAGTTCAACCGAAGGTGAGGATAAAGTCCAATAGATCTACAACTAATGTTCAGTCGAGAGATTTGCGTCCCAGCAAGCGCCTTGCAATGCGCACTTATCTAGAATCAGTGGATTTGGATTCTATACTGAACTCCGTAGAAAGTTGTGAAGGCAAAACGTTGCTTTTGGAACAAATTATTAAGACTGGTCTTGATCATGTTATGCCTATGCGCACGCGCAAAGTACATTCAACCGAACCACCTTGGATAACATCATCCTTGAAGAACTTGCTACAAAAGCGGCAAAGTGCCTTATCGCGTGGCGACGACCAAATGTTTCGTGAGTTGAGAAATCGTATTAATCGCAAGCGAAAGATGTGCCGCGCAAATTATTACCAAGCCAAGGTGGAACATCTGAAGAAATGTAAACCATCCGAATGGTGGAAAGAAGTGAAAAAGCTTAGTGGGCGCTCGCTTGCCTCCTCGGCGCAAAGTGACACATTGCAATCGCTTCAACATCTGTATGAGAGTATTGACCAGATCGGCCTAGCTAACATCATCAATGAGGCTTTCTTATCGCCAATGCACTGTTACACATCGCTCCCTGCCGCTTTTCCGTGCACTACTTTCAGTAACTACTCCGAAAACCCCCTTGTTGTGTCGGTCGAGTCAGTCCGCAAGAAATTATCAAAGTTGAACCCGTGCAAAGCTAACGGCCCAGACAACATCCCTGGATGGTTGTTAAAGGAAAATGCAGATATTTTAGCCGGACCGGTATCTGACATCTTGAACTACTCGTACCGTGAAAGACGCCTGCCATCGTCATGGAAGCACGCAGATGTGGTCCCCGTGCCAAAGCAAAAGCCCGTCCGCGATGTAAATAAGCACTTACGCCCTATCTCACTAACCCCCATTTTGTCAAAGTTGTCTGAAGATTATGTAGTTGACACTTACGTTAAACCTGCTGTGCTGGAGCGGATTGACCCCCAACAATTTGGGGCTGTACCTAAATCTTCTACTACGCATGCGCTTATTAGTATGTTGCACTCTTGGTTGGAATCGACTGACGGAAATGGGGCTACTACGAGAGCGGTACTATTTGACTTTCGCAAAGCCTTTGACTTAATTGATCACCAAGTCCTAGCCCCAAAGCTCTCCTCGTATGATATTCCGGAGTCGATCATGTGCTGGATCTTGGATTTCCTAACGAATAGAAGGCAAAGGGTGAAACTGAGTTGTGATTGTGTATCTGAATGGCGTTCTGTACCAGCAGGTGTTCCTCAGGGGACTAAACTCGGTCCCTGGTTATTTCTGATTATGATCAATGACCTGAGTGTGGCAAATACGAACATCTGGAAGTATGTAGATGATACTACCCTCGCTGAGTGTGTGGAAAAGAACGGAACCAGCTCGATGCAGTCGCGCGTTGACGAATTTGTTACAAAGTCACGAGCTGATGGTTTCCAGTTGAATGAATCGAAGTGCAAGGAACTTAGAATATCATTCACAAAGTCAGAGAGTATTTTAGAGCCTATTACTATCAATAATACGAACATTGAGATTGTTCCATCTGCTAAATTACTAGGTGTTATGATTTCGAATGATTTGAAGTGGAATGTGCACGTAGAAATGATATGTAAGAAAGTCGCAACGCGTCTCTACTTTCTTAGGCAATTAAAGCGTGCGAAAGTGCCAACTAATGACCTTTTGAGCTTCTACACCACTTGCATACGGCCAGTCGCAGAGTATGCATGTTCAGCCTTTCATACCGCTCTACCGCAATATCTCTCCGATCAGTTAGAGCGCCTGCAGAAGCGAGCACTACGCATAATAAGCAATAACGAGTTATCTTATCGACAAGCTTTAGAAGTTTTTAGCATACCTACCTTGTATGCCAGGAGAGAGGCGATTGGTAACTCAATGTTTCAAGACATATGTAATAACAATAATCACAAGCTTCATTCACTCCTTCCGCCACCTTACTCTGGCACTTTGCGTACACGGAAAAATCGCAAGTTCCAAGTCCCGCGTTTTAAAACCAATCGTTTCAGAGACAGTTTTATTGTAAGCCATTGCCGATAACATGCCCTTTTGCAACTCATATATATTAAATGATATGTTTTTGAAAAATTTTAGCTGTATCTTAATTGTAATTTAGTGTTTACATAATAATAGCTTTAGTATTGTTAAATTCTTATCAAATAACTTTCTTAATTTATCATTTTATAATTTATAGTTACAATTAATTAACGTTGTACATTTGTAAAAATTATCGTAATTCAGCCCTCGGGCTGCAAGGGTAATTTTAATAAAACTATCTATCTATCTATCTATCTATCTTGATGAACATGTGATGTTGTGTAATACCTTTTAGTCAGACAGAGACGTAGGCTCATCACCAAAACAAGCCCCCCCCGGGCCGGAACGATGATGCTGCTGGTATATGTTAAAACAATAGTGATCTACTCGGCTTCATATATAAAATGGGGAATATAAAAGCAAAAAGCCAAACAAGGTGGGTTGAATTTTTTGAAGGTATAGGCTGGCCAAACCAGGCTTCTTCAGGTACAATAAGCATATTTTAAGCATATGTAGCATATTTTCGTAATATGTTCCGGAAACACAGTGAAACACAGTGAAACACAGTGTAGATAAGCTTATATTAAAAAATAATCACATAGCATAGAACGGAACAGTCTGATTCTTCGTGGATGTTCAGACCATCGGGATCAATTGTTCTGCCTTTTTGGATTACAAAATATAACTTCTGTGACCTTACGGATAGAGTCTCGGATGGAAGAGAATTTTTCGATGGGTATTAATTGCATGTCGTTGGCAGTGTGTTCTTAGGAGATGACAGGAAATGTTCTGCGGCTGCGGTAGGTTTAGATTTTTAGTTAGGGTTGTCTATAGGGAGGGGGTTGCACTAGTACGAATTTTATTTGTTTTGCTTTAAATTGGGTCAAAATTGGAGCTTTTCCTAATCACGCGGCGAGCAAAATTTGGAAAAATTTGTCAGTGGACCAAAAAAAACAAAGACGCCGTAGTGTGGGGCAGGCAGATTTTTCCAAAATCGCCCAAAGACAACAAAAATTCATTAAACATGTCAACTGCGTGTTAATATAAGAAAATTGATGCACTGCATGCCTTCACTAGTAAGCACACGAAAACCAAGAGAACACACTGAGGCGCTCAACATAGACAGTCGATGTGGTCAATAGGAGGGCTTTCAAACACCTTCTTTTTCCGATAAATCCTTCTCCCACTTTTGGATATGAAGCGCCCAGAAGAGGGCCGTTGTTCTACTTAATTCAAGTTTATTCATGTATTTTATCAATTCATTAGAAGTACAATGAAAGTACAATGTGCACATTGTTTGATGACTTCTCCAGTGGTTTAATAAGTCATGATATTACCACACTGTGGTCGTGCACAGAGAATTCTCTACACATGTATTAGATATGTTTTATGTAGACGAATTTTGTTTCTGTTGGCTCGTTCTGTTGTAAATATTTAATTCCTGATCAATTGTTTAATTTAAATTGAAATTTCCAAATGGTATCACTTTACTTACCACTTGTTGATATTGACTCAGTTGTTATATTTTTCGTTTACATTTGATGACAGTACTCGAGACTGCAAGATTAAGCGATTCAATGACTTTGAGAACATTAACAATGTTAATAGTTACAATTAATTTTTAAGCTTTTAGTTTAAGTAGACGGCAGGTTGTTTGTCACACTGTACCTATATTTTGGTAAATATATATTTCTTAAAACTTTTTCTTTAACTTTAGTAAACTTAAGAAAAAACAAAAGAAACATTGACCGCTGCCGGGCTGCAAAGCCAGAAAAGCTTATTTGGTTTGTTTGTTCTTTGCCTATCTTCCCCTTCACCTCTTGCCTTTTTTTTTCAACTCGAAGTCTAACTCGATCTTCAACTCAAACTCGAACTCGAGTCCAAACTCGATGGATTATTTCTCCCGCAAATAACGTGTTCATTTTTTTTTCTCTACAGTATTATTTTGAAAGCTATTTTAACAGGCCCTTTACAGCTAGACCATCACGTGACCTACTTTTCATAAAATTAAAGAAATAAAGCAAAGAATAAATTAAAGAATGCCGGAAATGGAAAAAGCATGTGACAAAAGGTACCACACATTGTTGAAAACCTATATCCCTGCTCTATATTTTAATGTGTCAGCATTTTTATTACTTACACCACATGAAAAAAAAAAAATGAAAAATCCCAATATTGCCCCGAATTCCGGGTTCCTCTTCTTCGCCCAGCTTATACATCTCTTTGCTTATTAACATTAATAATAAATAATAATTATACATTATTATCAATTATATACTTGCGTTTTAATTACCGGTATTAACTCGAAGCGCAACTCGAAGTCCAACTCGAAGCGCAACTCGAAGTCCAACTCGAAGTCCAACTCGAAGTCCAACTCGAAGTCCAACTCGAACTCGAACTCGAGTCCAAACTCGATGGATTATTTCTCCCGTGTTCGAGGGTGTGTCTCGGTCGATTTCCAAGAAAACTGGAACAAAGTTTAGTCATTTCGTATGACATGATCCACGACAGCTCTTCTAAATGTTGGTCACATCAGCTTTTGAGTTTTAGGCCTCTAAATTCAGCAAAAGGCAAGTGTTTATTTCTTTCTTGTTGATTTAATTAAATAAGTTGCATTTTGTATGTTTTGGCGACATCGGAGCTGGCGCCCGTTTCTCGAAGGTCGCCGAAAAGGTTTCGCACCCGAAAAGCCGTAGCAAAATCTCAAACCTTACGGTTACAGATCTCTTTTATTCACATATTTTTGATAGGAACAGAGGTTCTCTTCATGCAGCTAAGTTTCAGGTGTACACACCTATCGACTAAAAATTGCTTTGCAGGTCCGAAAAGTTTCCGGGGCTTTCAAGAAACGGAATGTCGAAAGGGAAGGTAGGGGCAATACGTTGACGGTAAAGGAAGATAATTTTTCAGTCTGTGAACTTGGCCTGAAAACAAAATTTATGGGAATGATTTAAGATTGGAATCGAGGTGGAATCGAGATGGAATATCATGGCTGATTTACGGAATGACCGAAATCTTTTGCTCTGCAAGTGACTACTTTGATTTTGCCGCTAGATTCAGTTTCTGCTGTATGCCCCTCCCCCCACTCGCATTCCTCGCTTCTTTCCTGTATATTTAACATATATAATTCCATGAGCGCGTGTTTGATATGAGATGTTAAATAGCCAACGAGGCGCGTAGTGCCGAGTTGGCTATAACCAGTCTCATATCCAACAAGCGCGAATGGAATTCCTTAAACTCCAAAAATTTGGAAGTACGAAATACGAGCGAAAAAAGCGACAAAGTCCGAGCGAAATCGAGAGAACTTGATGAACATGTGATGTTGTGTAATACCTTGTAGTCAGACAGACGTAGGCTGATCACAAAAACAGTTCTTGCCTTTTCGCGTACTTCTAAACTCGCGTGTACAAGTTCTCAAAAGCGAACATAAATGCTGCCTCCCTCAAAAACCTGTGAGTCGAGCCCTGTATAGCCCTGTGTAGTTGTGTAATGCGCTCGCTAGCAACTGTGGAGTGGCTCAGTACAGTGCGTTGATTAAAGCGGCTTCTACTTCACCGGCAAAGGTGGTCAAAACAATATCGAATTACCTCTATACGCACGTAACATAGCTCTTAGGCGGCAAACCTTTTGGAAAATGTTCCAGTTAGTCACTGAAGTCTTGTACATTGAATTTATTTTTGCTTTAGGTGTATATTATTGAGAAAAGGTCTGGATAGTAGCAGATGTGTTAAAATTTTGGGAAACCACACCATATATTTAACGCTGTACTTTGTAACTGAAACTGAAGATGACAGAAGATTCTGAAATATGTTTTTAGAAGAAGGTTGTGTTGTTTCTCAAAATATCACCGCGCAGAATGCCTGGACATCATCAATTTTTGATAACTGGCGAAGTGGTAAATTTGCATGCGAACGCGCGGTTAATAGTCCAGATTAAGAGAAGAATAAAAATAGTAATTTTTGTAGAGCTGTCAAGGACTGGAATGCGTTGCCAAGCGAAATTGTTAACATCAAGTCCGCAGACCCTTTTAAAAAAAGTCTTATTTGAGTATTTTAGCCAATGATGAATTCTAAAATATTGCATAATGTTTGACGCTGTAAAATTGATTATTTTAATTATTTATTAATTTATTTACTAGTTTATATATCTACCTGATCTTCTGAAAACCGGGTCCTTCCCACGTATCTTAATTTGTCTTTAAATTAGACTAGAATAGCTGATCCGGTTTTATTTTTTCAGTAACTGGACTCTAACCTTTCCATTGGCAACATCTTTTAATTTAAGAAGTCAGTGGCATTGCCATTTGTCAACTTGTGACTTGGACCTAGAAATAAAAAAAAATGTATATGTGTGAGAAAAAGGCTAATATGATCAGCTATTAAGGCTATTAACGCCATTAATATGTCTGCTATATTTATCACTGATCGTTGAAACATCACTAAGGTGACTTCAGAAGAAGTAATGTTTCATATCCCATGGAAGCCTTTTTGCCTTACCCAACACGTGGAGATTTCCTTCAATAAGCCTCCAATAAAGTGGTCTAGTGAATTGTTTTGGCCATGGACTATGACCTTATACTTGTTAGACTTGCATGCGACAAGCCATGACGCAGCCCCCCCCCTCTCTAGGAATTTAAAGCTCGCCGTCAGTGCAAGTTCTGCCAAAGGCCAAAGGCAGCATTTGCACTTTGGATTTTGCAGCCAAGTTTGACCTTGTTTTCAAAACTCCAGCTATATATCTCACATAAATGCAACAACTTGTTTTAACATTGGGCAATTATTTTTCTTGCCTATATACATATATGCTCCCAATTTTTTTCTTTTCTTTTTTTTTTCGCTAGACACTGAGTTTATTTGTTAAATCAAAGTGCTTGGATTTCCTGAAATCAATTGTCTCACATACATTCAAGAAATTATTAAACAATGCTCATCTTTCTCTTGCCTATGCTGCCAAATTTTACTTCCACACACTGACGTTATTTGTCAAACCAAAGCGCTGGCATTTCTTCAAATCATCTAGCTGATCTTATGAAAACCGGGTCCTTCCCACGTATCTTAATTTGTCTGTAAATTAGACTAGAATAGCTGGGATGGTTTTATTTTTTCAGTAACTGGACTCTGAATTTATAGGAATTTATAGCTCTCCGTCAGTCCAGCTATATATGACTTGGATGTACCACATGTGTGGGACATCTGGGGTGGCTTTATAGCTTAACCTCCATCCTAGACATCAGCACTGCACTGATGAGGCCCAGAAGGCCGAAACAGTACTGTCTGCAGTTAGTTATATATATATATATATATATATATATATATAGGTTGAATGAAAAATGGAGTCAAAAGCAAACTACTCACAGGTCCATGTTTAATGTAAAGAACAAACGTTTCGCCCTTCGGGCTTCCTCAGTGTTCACAATAAGCTAAAAACTAAAAAACACTTGGCAGGAACTGAGTCGGTTTCAAGATCTTATATATGTGAAGAAGTGACCAAAAAGCTTCCCTTGTGAGTAAACGCCTATCAATGTGATCTTCACATTCATTAACAATTTTTTCGATAACAATGAATTCAAAGTCAGACATCTGGTGTTCAACCCTATTGAAATGCACGGCTAATTCGCACGTAGTCTTGTTAGTAAGCATAGCCGATTTGTGATTCCGAAACCTGACTTTGAATTCATTGGATGTTGAACCCACATACTGAACCTTACACTTCTTGCAAGTGGCCAAATAGATCACGTTTTTAGATTTGCAACCAAGATGTTGCCTAATAGTGTAATAACGATCTGTACGAGCGCTGTAAAAAATCTTATCCTCCTTTAAAAAGTTCTTACATAAATCACATTTTTTGCTACATTTAAAACAACCTGTAGCAGAATGGTCGTTGTTAGTATAATTAGATCCCTTGGGTCCCGCTAGGAGCTCTTTGATGGTTTTGGCCCTTCTATAAGATGGAATGATTGACCCTTTGGGAAAAATCTGTGCTAATGTTGGTGAATCATAAATTAAATGGCTATACGACTTAATGATTTTACCAATGTTGGGCAAATGAGGGTTAAAATTAACCACAAGGGGAAAAATAACCTTTTTCTCTCGTTCTTTAGGTGAAAGAAGGTCCTCCCTGGGTGTATCTTTGGCCTTATCAAATTGTGTTTTAACTTTAGAAGGGTGGTAACCACGATCTACTAGATAATTCTGATATTCCTTGCTACGTTCTTCAAACTTTTCAATTGTGGAACAATTTCTGCGAACTCTTGTAGCAACTCCGAACGGGATAGCCCTGGTACAATGAGATGGATGGGCACTGTTACGCAATAAGTAGATGTGATGGTCGGTAGGTTTGGAATAGATATCAGTCTGAATAAACCCATCAACTAAAAGGTTAATTTTAACCCTCATTTGCCCAACATTGGTAAAATCATTAAGTCGTATAGCCATTTAATTTATGATTCACCAACATTAGCACAGATTTTTCCCAAAGGGTCAATCATTCCATCTTATAGAAGGGCCAAAACCATCAAAGAGCTCCTAGCGAGACCCAAGGGATCTAATTATACTAACAACGACCATTCTGCTACAGGTTGTTTTAAATGTAGCAAAAAATGTGATTTATGTAAGAACTTTTTAAAGGAGGATAAGATTTTTTACAGCGCTCGTACAGATCGTTATTACACTATTAGGCAACATCTTGGTTGCAAATCTAAAAACGTGATCTATTTGGCCACTTGCAAGAAGTGTAAGGTTCAGTATGTGGGTTCAACATCCAATGAATTCAAGGTCAGGTTTCGGAATTACAAATCGGCTATGCTTACTAACAAGACTACGTGCGAATTAGCCGTGCATTTCAATAGGGTTGAACACCAGATGTCTGACTTTGAATTCATTGTTATCGAAAAAATTGTTAATGAATGTGAAGATCACTTTGATAGGCGTTTACTCACAAGGGAAGCTTTTTGGTGCTCCCAGTTGTGTACTCTTCATCCCCACGGCCTTAACAAACGATCAGAGTTCAACTCTAAGAATAGAATTAGGTTTAGCCAATAAGTTTTATTTTTTAGCCATGCATTTTTAGCCATTTTTTAGCCATTTTCATTAATTATCTTTCCCTAAACATTTTTTCCATTAAATTCTTCATAACTTTAGATATAATACTTTTTAATTTTT
>NC_090888.1:50993410-50995910 GCF_036669925.1 Montipora capricornis
AAGTCAGCTGTGGAGATTGGATGAAGATCGTCGACTAGTCAGTAAACTGGGCCTGGTAGCTGATATCAAAGGCAAAAACAAGAAACCGGGAACTGTGTGCCATGCCTGGAAAGCGCACGATGGCCTCAATCAAAAATGGCGTTTTGAAGACGATGAGATAAAGAGCGACTTGAATAACCTTGTTATAGATGCCGGGACCCAACCGGTTTCTATGCGTGGAGCAAACGGCAGCCTACCTCAAAAGTGGTATTTTGTTCCCAAAAACGCTTGGCCGGATGGCCGGCTGGTCGTACCTTCACTCAAATATTTCTTCATAGTCAACCAGACAAACGGATTAGTTCTTGAAATTTCTACAGGTAAAAAAGGTGGAGATCTCGTCCTAAGTGAGGGGTGTGGAAAGCTCAGTCAGCTGTGGAGATTGGATGAAGATCGTAGACTAGTCAGTAAGCTGGGCTTAGTAGCTGATATCAAAGGTAAAAACAAGAACGCAGGAAGTGTGTGCCACGCCTGGAATGCACACAATGGCTTCAATCAAAAGTGGCGTTTTGAAGACGATGCGATAAAGAGCGACTTGAATAACCTTGTTATTGATGCCCGAAACCAGAGTGTTTCAATGTACGAAGTAGACGGCAGCTTACCTCAGAAGTGGTATTTTGTTCCCGAAAACGATTGGCCGGATGGCAGGCTGGTTGTACTTTCATTCGAGTATTTCTTCATAGTCAACAAGGAAAAGGGATCAGTTCTTGAAATTTCTACAGGAAGGAAAGGCGGAGATCTCATCCTGAGTGACAAGAATGGAAAAGCAAGTCAGCTGTGGAGATGGGATGAAGACTGCAGGCTGGTCAGTAAACTGGGCTTGGTAGCTGATATCAAAGGCAAGAACAAGAAACCGGGAACTGTGTGCCACGCCTGGAAAGCGCACGATGGCCTCAATCAAAAGTGGCATTTTGAAGACGATGCGATAAAGAGCGACTTGAATAACCTTGCTATTGGTGCCCACGACCACAGTGTTTCCATGTCTGAAGTAGACGGCAGCTTACCGCAGAGGTGGTATTTTGTTCCCGAAAACGATTGGCCGGATGGCAGGCTGGTTGTACCTTCATTTAAGTATTTCTTCATAGTCAACCAGGAAAAGGGATCAGTTCTTGAAATTTCTACAGGAAGGAAAGGCGGAGATCTCATCCTGAGTGACAAGAATGGAAAAGCAAGTCAGCTGTGGAGATGGGATGAAGACTGCAGGCTGGTCAGTAAACTGGGCTTGGTAGCTGATATCAAAGGCAAAAACAAGAAACCGGGAACAGTGTGCCACGCCTGGAAAGCGCACGATGGCCTCAATCAAAAGTGGCATTTTGAAAACGATGCGATAAAGAGCGACTTGAATAACCTTGCTATTGGTGCCCACGACCACAGTGTTTCCATGTCTGAAGTAGACGGCAGCTTACCGCAGAGGTGGTATTTTGTTCCCGAAAACGATTGGCCGGATGGCAGGCTGGTTGTACCTTCATTTAAGTATTTCTTCATAGTCAACCAGGAAGAGGGATCAGTTCTTGAAATTTCTACAGGAAGGAAAGGCGGAGATCTCATCCTGAGTGACAAGAATGGAAAACCAAGTCAGCTGTGGAGATGGGATGACGACTGCAGGCTGGTCAGCAAGCTGGGCTTGGTAGCTGATATCAAAGGCAAGAGCAAGAAACCAGGAACAGTGTGCCACGCCTGGAAAGCGCACGATGGCTTCAATCAAAAATGGCATTTTGAAGACGATGCGATAAAGAGCGACTTGAATAACCTTGCTATTGGTGCCCGGGACCACAGTGTTTCCATGTCTGAAGAAGACGGCAGCTTACGTCAGAAGTGGTATTTCGTTCCCGAAAATGATTGGCCGGAAGGCCGGCTGGTTGTACCTTCAGTCAGGTATTTCTTCATGGTCAACCAGACGAATGAATTAGTTCTTGACATCTCAACAGGAATGAAAAACGGAGATCTCGTCCTGAGTGAAGCGGATGGAAAACCAAGTCAGCTGTGGAGATGGGATAAAGACTGCAGGCTGGTCAGTAAACTGGGCTTGGTAGCCGCTATCAAAGGTGAGAACAAAACACCAGGAGCTGTGTGTCACGCCTGGAATGCACATGATGGTCTTAATCAGAAGTGGCGTGTTGAAGAAGGAGCGATCAAGAGCAGGTTGAATGACCTTGTCATCGGTGCTACAGAGCAGTCGATCACTATGGAAAAAGCTAAAGAAGGTACGTCATCTCAGTTGTGGTACCTCATTCCAGAAAAGGCTTGGGACGACTTCAAGCTCCTACAAGCTAATCCAAACCCTGTCAAAAAGGCGCAGTTTTGGAAACATCTGGCTGACAAATTCCTTGACGTCATCATAGGTTACAGCATTGGTGATTATGAAGACAAACTGCAGAAAGCTTTGAAAATCTCGGATAAGTGTTCCAGGAAGCTGAACGCGGTGACAAAAGGCACTGGTATAGCAAGAACTGTCGGAGGAAGT
>NC_090888.1:51000910-51008410 GCF_036669925.1 Montipora capricornis
GCTTCTAAAGAAGCCGTTGTTTTTCTCCCATTTTCTTCATTGAGAAACTGCATGGTAGCTCTTTCTGAATACAATGCGCAGACGCTCGATCGGACGGGAAACCTTCTGTCCATGTTGATAGAACGCGGGAGACTTTGAGAGCAACAGACGGAAAGTCAACTGAATTACACGGCATCGGCTTCCATTGGCGTTGATAGTGCGCTCTGTGTAGGCTGCAAGTCCAGCTCTCTGAAGGTCCTGATCATGGATGGTAATCGACTTAGCTCTGAAATCGGCAGGCAGGCTGGGAAACAGGAAACGCACCACGTCGTGTCTTATTTCGATTGATTCTTCGTATTGGAGAGGAACTTTTATTCCTCTTTCAAATACGAGACCAATTCTTTCTCGTGCCTCTTCTACGCGAACTGGATCAGGATCAGGGTTCTCAAAGGCTTCTACTAAGTCTGCTGGCAGGTGATCTTTCGGCTCCCAGGTGTTTTGGCTGGCACAGTATCCATACCATTTAGCCATGTAGTAAGGTCTGCCGTTAAGAATCTTTTTGGCCATGATACTCTCAGCTTTGAAGGTGCCAAGAACTTCGGGCTTTCTTTCACATTTACGGTCACGGGAAATCGAAGGCGTCTCAATGGACTTGTAAAATCCTTGAGGCGGGCGAGAACGTTTCTCCATGGTCTTTTCGTCTGTCACTCTCAGCTAGGTTACAATGGATTTTATAATGACAAATCACGGAACAAATGAAGGCCGCAGGATCGAAAAGCTCCAATGGCGTTCCATGTAGACCCGACTACCCAAATTAGCATACCCAAGCAAAAGTAATCTTGTTGTTCTTAAACATGGTGCCATAGCTTGCAGCTTTTTCACCTTTTTTTAGCAAAATGTTCTAGTTAAAGCTTCTCTTTCTTTCGCAACAAAGAAAAGGCACCCGCGCGCTAGCTTTTTCGATCATAAGCTACTCAAGATTCAGGCGAAACAAGTCTATTCACTTCATTTAAAAATCGACATTTAAGTGTTCGTAGGTACGAATGCCTGTGAAGGCACCACATTTGTTGCTTACTAAAAACAAAATATTAAACTCGGTTAAAGAATCCTTTGAGTTAAAAAAGTTACAATTCTTAACTCGCCTTTTAGATCGAAGCTACCCCAAAAGCTTCGTCGAGGATATCTTGTCAGAGCAAGAATTCCTTCACTTTAATTTAACAACCAAGGAGTTACACACGAGTTACGAAACGCATTGGGAACCTTCTCGCAACCAAGATCCGTCAGCCTCTTATTCATTTCGATTCATTTATATCCATTCATTGAAAAGCGAAACGAAGCCTTTAAATGTTACACTTACCCGCATTTCATTGACAGAATTTGCGAAGCAGAAACGCGCTAAAAGATACAATCACTTCACATTCACGCACGAGCAACGTAACAAACTTTAATGAAGCTCACTGCTGATTGCCACAGGCCTTAACCACACGGCGGCCATCTTGAGTCGCGAGGGATTGAAAAGTTTTGGTTTTTGTGCACCGAAACTCGTTTCCAAACATTGATTCGAGTTGATTCATTTCTTTTGACAAATTTTAGTCTGTCGATTGCACGTAAGAAACTGTGCCGGAAAATAGCGGACTTTTTGGTTATGATTGTTTTGAACAAGAGGCCGAGGGCTTTTTCCAGTAAATGCGAAATCCTAAAACAGGCATTTTGCGAGATCAGAAATGGTAAATGCAAATTTGAAATGTTTGTGAAAGTCGGCTTGTAATGCATTCTGATATCGAGGAACAATAGCGAAAACAATAACTTGAAACGTCCTTTGTTTCTTAGCTCCGCCCTGACAAGTTAATGAGCAAAGCAGAATTCCCCAAGGGAGAAAGAGCGCGAAATATTTGACCAATGAGAACCATTTGAGTCATTTTCGGCCGCTGATTGTACTGATCAATAATTTTTATTGCTCTGGAAGTAAATGTCCGGAGAACAATAGGCATTCTGCGCGATGGAATCGCGCAGAATGCCTGGACATCATTAATTATTTATAACCGGTGAAGCGGCAAATTCGAAAGCGCGCGTGCCTTGAAATGTCCTGAATAAGAGAAGAAAGGGCCCAAATTGGCCCACTCACTCACTCACTCAATCCTCGGAGCCCCGCTGGGGGAGCATAAGGCACCAGGCCGAATTGGCCCACTAGGGCTGATAAAATTTAGTTTTCTGATTTCCAGGAGTTATAACTTCAACTTTCACCCGCGGCGTTTTGAAGAAGAAGGTCTTACCTTCAATTTAAGCCGAGAAGTAAGTGAATATAGAAGGTATAAGGATTCGCCTATTGCGTTTTAAACTGGACAAAAATCGGCCATTTTTGTATGGGGGCCGTTTTCAACAGCAACTTTTTCACTATCTAAACGACCTTTCGAATTTTCACGCACGGCAAATGGAAGATAGATCTCTTCCGGAACAAAATCCGTTTCAACTTCGAAAATTGGTCAACAAGAACCTTTCGCCTTTTGAGTTTGAAAACTACTTGTTGGAGTTGTGTTTGGAAACGGTGCGTCTCGGGTTGAAGAGCTATTGTCTTGAGCACAGGTCTGTATAATAATGGCTGTCAAGATTAACAATACCCATTTAGGAAAACCACTCAACTATAATTAAAAAAGTCACAATTAGCGGGAATTTCAAAAGTATCTTGTTGGCGCAGCTGATTTATTCAAACCTGTTCCGCAATGAGTAAGGCAAGCGAAAACGTAAGTGATCGGGAGCTCTTTGAAAACCCGATCCACCCGCTTTTGATCAATATTGTACCTCCTTTTGTTAACGAAAACAGTCCAATGTTTCACTTCCAACTAAACGGCGACGCAGTTTGGAGATGGAGAGAAGTTTGTGGGCAACCGAGCACAGTGTTTGAACTTTAACAATCAAGTGTTCTGCCTCTTGGCTACCGATTAGCGGAATCTGCTCGCGAGCGTGTCGGACGTGCATTTGCCGAAAGTATAAGGCGATTTTGGAGAAAGATACAAGACAGCAAAAACACAGAAACGGGAACAAATGCGAGCGGAGACATGGTTAAAACTGGGAGTAAACCCGGAGGAGATGGAGCAAACACCAAAAGACGTGTTGGCGCACCTTATGCAAGATAACAACAATCTTCGCGCGAGCGTGGAGAAAAAGGCGGCCGATTTGTACCACAAGATGCGCCAGAGACTAGCCCACTCTGGAAAGAACGTTTCTCCATAGTCTTTTCGTTTGTCACTCTCAGCTAAAAGTGTTTATACTGTATCTGTAGGTTACTGTGGATTTTATAATGACAAATCATGGAACAAAGGAAAGCCGCAGGATCGAAAAGCGCCAATGGCGTTCCATGTAGACCCGACTACCCAAATTAGGCTATCGCCTCGAGCGACTCTAGCTTCTTGAGTGCTTAGCAAACTCCCAAGTGCACTATAACTCAATAGTGCACGCTGAGCCGTTAACCATTTGTTTTATAACATAATCGTTAATACCACTCCTGCGTGTTTCGCGTGTATTTGCATAAACCACGTTTGGTCAATAGACGATGTCAACACAACTTTGCTTTCTAAAGACAACTATGCGTTAACAAGACAAAATGATCAACAAACAGTTTTCCCAATCAAAAATTATTGGAATCCACAATAATTTGCTTTTAGGGGAGAAAGCATTTCGATTTTCTTGCGAGCGTCGACACAAACGCGCTGTCTTTGCACATGCTTTGCCTCTGTTGAAAGCGATCAAGCTATCAGTTGCAAACAGCACGACTTTCCCAATCCAAAAAACGACTTTACACTATCTCAACTCAAATGGCCGATGAAATAAATCTCGAAAAGAAAATCGACATTCCAAAGCACCATTTACCTTCCTCTTTTTCCACTGCTGATTAATCTTTAGGGCTATATCTTCCTATTTTGAGCTCTGTAGAGGTTCACCCCTATTCTAAGCTTCTCTTGTTATATCTGTTTTACCAAGTTAACTTTTCCCTGATTATAAAACTCGACTTCCTGCTTTGCCTTAACATATAGTTTTGACCACGTGACATGTCACGTGATCAATAAATGAGCGTTTTCGATGCAAAGATAAATTATCTATCTAGCTACGTTCGGAATGACCTTCCTTTATTTTGTTTTTAGAAGATAAAATTGATCATAAGTCGAATTTTGTTGCAAAAAACGACCTTTCACCCTATAAAATTTTTGTGTGAAAAAAGGGACGGTCATTCTAAACGTGAGAGGAAGGAATTAATTAACCTGCATCTAAAACGCGTTTTTGCAGGATGATATTACTAAAAACCGCCACCAATTTCTCAAACAATGGCCATTTTCCGCCAAACATCACGTGACATGTCACGTGACCTGTCAGAAGTACCAATTGTACTTAAAAATGTTCAGGACGTTAAAACGTAACTGTGTGCTAAATCTGGTTCCATTGCCATCTATACTTTTAGAAATATAACTAACAAATTATTTTCACCAGCAAAAGCCTTTGACCCAGGCCTTAAACTATTTGAGAACCTCTTAATTGATTATTGTATTTCTTTTTAATTTTGAGCAGTCTGGCCTCGAGCCCTGGCTGGGAACATTGTATTGTGTTCTTGTGCAAGACACTTAACTCTCACTGCCTCTTTCCACTCAGGTGGATAAATAAATATGGGATGGGGGGGGGGGGGATAGTAGAAATACTTCTAGTTATGCTGCAGAAACAGGAATAAGTGCTAACCAGATGGGTCACTTGGCTCATATGCAGACTTAATTACTTCCACTTCGGAGTTGCTTTTTGCCTTGGCCTCTTTTTAGAACGAATGCTCATGCAAAGCATTTTACATGGAAATGACTTGATTTTCAAGAGGATGCATTTTCATACGAATAGTTTGAAGACTTGTTTTGCCACAGAGGTAAAAGTCAACCATTCATCCATGAGCTGGCTCAGGGAGTCTTTGATTTGTAATTTCAGCTGTACCGAACCCTTTACCGACGGGAAGACGAGTAACAGAATAATGACATCTTCAGTGTACGAATTCGTCTGTGGTTTTCTTCAACAAGCATTTTTAGGCCACCGTTCTCTATATCATCAATAAGAGCAGTACGTTTTATCTTGTCATTCCCTTTCCAGATAAAACCATAAAGCAGTTTGTTCACTTCTTTAATAAGATCTTCTGAGACTGAGATTAGTGAGGCCTTAATATACATAAATTTGTGGATATCAAACGTTTTAACGATTTGAATTCTGCCGAGTAGTGTGAGACCTCGCGACCTCTACATATTAAGAATTGAAGTTGAAGTTTGAATTCCTTCTCGTTGCGTTATGATAATCCGGTGCAAAATAAACTCCTGACATTTTAGTCGATGTGCACGTCCTATAATGACATTCTTCTAGTACTAATGCTTGCGGGCCAGTTTCAAATAGTTCAGATTCCTCATCATTTACACGTAGACCGGTAAACCTTGAAGAGAATTTAAGAATTACAAACAGGTGCAAATAAGAACGCCTGTCTCTTAAAGTCGTGTTTCATCATCACCAAAAAGGGTTAATTTTATTTCCTCATTATTGATTACTAAGCCGGGGATATTGCGATCGTGTCTAATGCAAATAACATGCAAGTATTTCCAAAGATAGAATGAAGAGCAGAGGTGAAAGCGGGTCACCTTGTCTGACTCCACAGCTGACAGAGAAAAAATTGGTGGCGAAACCATTGTTTAACACGCAACTTGATAGATTTGTATAAAGGTCCGAATCCATTGCAAAAAATACGTTCCAAAATTAAACTTTTGCAAAACTTTGACCACAAAAGTTTGACCAGGAAAGTTCGGTTAAGGGTACGCCTTCTCAAAATCAATTGCTACCAGAATTCCGGGTTATTTCTCTTTTCATATTCTAAAATATCATCGATTGTTCTTATCGCGTCAAAAATTGATCTTCCTTTGATAAACGCATTTTGGCTGTGATAAACAAGGAAGGGTAAAATTGATTCCAAACTCATAGCAATTGCTTTACACGCAAATTTAACATCCATGTTTATCAGCGTGATTGGACGCCAGTTTTTTAGAAGTGTTTTGTTTTGGAAGACGAACGTAACGGCCTAGACTGCCTATCCACACTGAATTTCAGTTATCACGGTTTTCTTCACGGTTACGCACGATTCTCTGAGGCCCCGACAACCACATCTGGCTCCGAATTCGTAGCAGACTCACCGCTATCACAAGCTATTGGCTCGGAGAGACTTAAAAACAATACATAGAACTTGGGTTCGACAGCCTATACTTAATTCTAAACTAAAAATCTACTAAGTTGTAACAGTTTACACACAGCGTAATTGATTAAAACTTGTTCAGAGCAAAGACTTCGCTCTTGGCTAAACGAAAAGATATTTCTTTATTAGAAGATCGTTGAAAAATTCCTGACTACGCTCTTTGAAGCCGGAAACTACATGCTTGGCTTATACAAATCAAATAATTTACGAAATCAGTACAGGAAAATGACAGTTGAAGTTTTATATGAATTGTGCAGGCTTATGGCCTCTCCCTATTGGGGATATTTATTTCTTCTCTACTAACGGTTATGCGGATGAAATTAGGAACCGGCTTATATCGAACGACTAGCGTAATAGTCCTTGAGATCAGTCTCTGAGGTATACATGATAGCGAGAAGAATGAATATTTATTATCGAACTCTGGGTGATAAGTTCTCAGTGCAATGAGCTTGGCAGGCTCCTCTTTTAAACCCTCGGATGACTTGCGGAACTCATGGGCTAATTGGCTAAAGTTTTTTATCTTCTTGGCCCCATCAACGACATCCCAGATTCCCAAGATAATTCCCATACCCGCCATCACACCGGATAGAGCTTTCGAAGTCGTCACGCACTCCCGCAGTGGAAAAAGGATGAATATGAAATGGGGATAAAACTACTGCTCCCGCATTCTCATAAAAAGTGTAGTTAAGCTAACCGCAAATTGACAGCTAAAAATTTTGAAAGAGTGCTTCGATCTAAGCACTGAAACAAGCGCTTAGGTTTAATCAGTAAACGAGTGCTATATACTTCAGACGATCTCATAAAAAGTGTGGTTAACCAAATCGCAAATTGAAAGCTAAAATGTCAATTAAAGGAGTGCTTCGGCCTAATCACTGAAACAAGCGCTTAGGCTTAATCAGTAAACGAGTGCTATATTCTTCAGCCGATCTCATAAAGAGTGTGGTTAACCAAAGGTACAATGTTAAAAGAGTACTTTGACCTAATCACTGAGACAAGCGCTTAGGGCTTAGTCAGCAAACGAGTGCTTTAATGTTCAGACGATCTCATAAAAAGTGTAGTTAACCAAACTGCAAATTGAAAGCTAATATTTTAAACGAGTGCTTCGACTTAATCACTGAAACAAGCGCTTAGGCTTAATCAGTAAACGAGTGTTATATTCTTCAGACGATCTCGTAAAAAGTCTTCTTAGGAGCATGCATTTAATGTCAGACGATCTCATAAAAAGTGTAGTTAACCAAACCGTAAATTGAAAGCTAAAACTGATT
>NC_090888.1:51015910-51030910 GCF_036669925.1 Montipora capricornis
GTTGGATATGAGACTGATTATATCCAACGCTCGCTCATGGAATAATTGTTAATTATGACGTAGCTCTATTATATCTTATGCAGGTGCCTGAGTGCTTTGCGATGCACGGAATGGAATTACTTTGGTACTTTACTCACACAATGGAAATTACATTAAAGAGCGTTTTTGCAATACTTGAATAGGTAAGACTTTCCAAAAGCAAACGGTTACCTTATCTCACAGCCAAAAACAAACTAAAGCTATCAATGAAAAAAAAACTGTATAAGATGCCGAGAATGCCAGATTTTAGTGGGTTATGATTTTAAGTATGTGTGGAATTGTAAGACCGTTTCATTTCCAACGATAAGAGCTAAACGATTGCGTGACGTAAGTTACTCCTACGTTTTCCAAAAAAAAAACAAAACGAGCAATGTTAATGGGCCATTTCCGAGTTGCTGTTTGTCTCGGTTTCGAAGTGAGTCTTGGTGCTCAACTATTGTAAGGTAAATGAGTTTGATTTGCATAAGAATACGCAACTCATTTCCATTTGAATGGTTGTCCACCAGGACTCGCTTTGAAACTGAGGCATGCAGCAACTCGGAAATGGGCTATTGAATGCTTTATTTCACCTGTTTTGTCCAGAACTTTACAGGCACACGAAAGCATATCCCTGCATTAATTAAGCTAGGCAGAGACTCGTTCTCAAAAAGACCACAAATATTTCCCTTTTTCGAGTTGATGGTCAGTGCAGTTTCACCAATAAATGGCCATGTTCTTGGTGGAGATGATTTATTAGGGACTTTAAAATGCTGTACTTGTGGCGAAAGGGCGAAAGAAAAATATCTCCATCCTTTCAGTGAAGAGGCTTACGAGACTCTTTTGCTGCTAGTACAAGAAAAATTTAACGTGCCCGTAGCAGAACGTACACGCGAATAAAAGAATACCGTTGTGCGTTATTGGCGAAATCGTGATCGCTTTGATCTTGGGCCTCAGGCAACCCCAACCCTGTACTTTGATGACAAAAAGGTGTTAAAGAAGTCAGCAATGTCGGGTCTTGTCTCAAAAACGTTTGATGACGCAAAGTCTGGTGTATGCAAAAAGCTGCGAAATCGAGCTGCTGCTGGTTTTGTGGGTGTGAGCGAGAGAACTATACTGAGAGAGACAAACAGCAAAATAAATTATCGCATTCATAACGTCAAGTTTACCAATAAAGCTACGCCAAGACCAGATATCGCAAAATCCGTTCAAGCTCAACATCAATTTGATCTCATGGACTTAAGCAAAGATGCTGTTGAACACGACGGGCGAGTGTACAGATATGTCATCAAGTTAGCCAAGCCCTTAAAGCGATCTATGCAGAGCATGGTCCACCAGATCGCCTTCAAAGCGACCGTGGATCGGAGTTTGAAGGAAAAGTTAGACCTCTTTGTAAGGCATTAAAGATAAAATTGATTAAGTCGAGGACTTACCACCCGCAGTCTCAGGGAAAGGTAGAGAGATCGCATAGACAATTAAGAAAAAAGATTATGTACGACTCGTAAGTAACTCTGGGGAAGAAGGGAGTTAATTGAGCAGCAAATCTCGATGACTACAATCGGATTTTGAACAATGAATGCAAGGAAGAGCTTGGCTGGAAACTCCTTTTGAAATCTATTACGGACGGAAATCTAATCTATTAGTGAAGGCGTCTCTGGAATGTGTAGATTCGGATGGTAATGATGTAATTACTAGCGCACCAAGGAAACGAGAACTCGCTTCATATAGGAAAAATGTCAAAAAAATACGGGACAGAGATAAGCTTTATAGCGCAAAGCTTAACGATCGGATTGTGAGACGGCAAAGACGGCTCCACAACGCTGAAAACTTTAAACGCAAAGACAACGTTTTGATTAGACCTGTTCCGAGACTCCCTCTTACCTCGCCCTGAAAATGGGCCTGGAACCCAGGCGGGAAAAGAGAGAGTCCTGTATTACTTGCAGACGCATGCTCGGAATGAGCCAATCATATTGCATTAGATGTCAGGCTGGGTGTGTAAATAAAGGGAACCTTGAAACTCCGACAAAAAATCGTATATGAAAATTACTGTGTGATTTGCAGTGTCAGGAAAGAGAATATCCAAATTATGCCTCGTCTTGACCAAACGAGGAGAAAAAACCCCGATCGCAGTGATATTGGAAAATTATTGCCGAATAAATGTAACGACTGAGAGAGAAGGTCGCAATAAATCGATGCAAAGGCTGAAGTAGTAAATATAGCATAGGATTTCACTAAGCGACAAAACAGCTCGGAGTCAGAATTTCATATTATCTGCAGTACTTTACCTTTAACAATGAGTTTCAGAAGGAAAGTTCTTTTAATTAGCAACAATAAAAGCAAGGTGACACACACTTTTGCCCAGAAAAATAAAATCGTGACAATTAACGTCCGAATAATCGATTTTTGACTGTACGTATATATGTATAAATTTAATAGGAACATTATATTGCTTCATCATTGAGTTATCAACACAAACTGGTATGTAAAGAAACAAATAGTCCAGGTTGTGATTCAATTTCGTTTAACTTTTTGTCCAACTTTATCAGGAATAATGCTCAGTTTTCTGTCATGCAGTTGTCTTTTAGTTTTTCCGATATAAAAATCATTGCAGTCTCAACAGGTAGCTCTACATAAAACCTTAGCCATTTGGCCACGGCCCTAAGTCTGTCGTTGTAAGGAAAGAAAGATTCAATGCAAGGAGTGCTTTGAAAAATTATTCTAACGAAAAATTAATAGTCTGAGTAAATTACTCTACTCTAATTACTCAAAAAAAAAGTACTCTGTTTGTCACCGGTTTTTGTGTATTATTCCTGATAAAACTGAGATTATTGACATTTTTTACCTGACTGTTTTATACTGGGAATCCAAAAAATTTGTCCCCGATTTTGAAAAAAAATTGGTAGGCCTAAACTCCTGAAACAATCACAGTTTCACAATAATTACTGTGCAACTCAAATATATGTTCACTAGATCAGTGCAGTTATCACATAACTAGATCGACAGAAGTAATGAACAATAAATAATGAACAATAAACAAGAGTTCCAGCAGGAGATTTATTAGTCTAGTTTAAGCGATTCACATCCACAACCTACAGTATATTTGTAAGTTTCAAGGCCTCTCGGGAGAGCAGTTAAATCAAAATTTGATATTTTTCTTCGCCAACATCATGCAGCAGTTCAGTTGGGTTTCAGGCACGAAGTTCCATACTTTCGTATGTCATCCATCTGATTTTCCACGATTAGGACTCAAGATAAGAAGGATTGATTTACAATTAACATCGGACTCGGATCGAAGAAAATCGCAAACATATTAAAGGAACAACCATGTAGCAAACAGACTTGCCAAATCCTGTTGCAGGTTTAACAAAACCATCATTACTGCTAACGACTGTAGGAATAAGTTGCAGTTGTCCCGCCTTAGGCACAAAGGTAAGGTGGCATTTCTTAAACGCGAAATCAATTGCCTCCAGAAACCTGGCGTTATAATTTCCTTTCACATTATCCCCATGTATCCAGTGTAAAAGCACTCGGAATAAACTATGCCCAAATAAGGAATATTTTTCCAAATATGGTTTTTTCCCCCAGTTTTGGGGGGGAAAATGACGTCATTCCGAGCATGCGCCTGCAAGTAATTCAGGACTCTCTCTTTTCCCGCCTGGGTTCAAGGCCCATTTTCAGGGCGAAATGAGAGGGAGTCTCGGAACAGGACTACGCAAAAAGGGGGGTAGCCTCCCACCAAAAAAGAGATTTAGGGTGAAAGGCACCGTTGTTAAGAAGAGTAAAAAGAATCACGACATATACAGAGTAAGATTTGTGCCAAATTGAAGAGTGGATCTCGGTGGAAAACATAGTGAGTATTCGGAAACGCCAGACAGGGAACACAAGCAAGAAAAAGCAGGGATTGCGAGAGCTTAGGAAAAAATTGATGATACCTTTAACTGCCTGCGATCGTTTTTTTGGAGCGAGATTTTCCCCACATGAGTATGACTCTGATGCATAACCCGCCAGGTGACGGAAACTGTCAGTTTGGACGGCTGCGTTTTTGGTTAAATCGCCTGGGTATACACCGATCGACAGAAAAAGTCCGTGAGGAGATTGTAGAATACCTGGAGAACAATCCCACTGACACCGACACCGAAGGCTTTCCTCTAGAACTATATGCAGGCGTGCCTTGGTCACAGTACAGTTGCAGTCAATGGCAAAGGATGGTACCTATGGTGACCAAATAACCAGTGAATAACTTAACAAGCGGCAGCAGACTTGTATAACATTGAAGTTTTAGTTGTTTCAACTCTGGGGCATAATGCCACCCCGCTGATTTTTCCGTCTGCGAGCATACCTTATGCGAGCGTGCAGCTGGGACACTATGAGAAGTAGCACGGAGAACATTATATTTATGTCGAAGGTGGGACTTCAGTTTCGGAGGAAGAGCCACACCTGGCAGAAAGTTACGAATGTAACCAAGAAAAAGATGGAGATTCATTAAGTTCCCAAGAGGCAGAGGTGGTGCCCGCGAAACATAGAGAAGAGGTGTCGGCCGTGCCTACAGACAAATGCCCTGTACCAGTGGAGATCCGCTTTGTTGGAGATGACAGCGTCGCGATGGTCAATCACTTCGACGATTTGACCTGTCACATGGATAGGCTTCCAAATGAAATTCTAATCATAATCATTGATCAGGTCTTACTTTCTTCAAACTTTTTGTGGCCTAACCACAGATGCCACGTTTATAATCAACTATGCAACGTTAATACTCGTTTTCAAGATATAACCCAAAGGCTGGCTTTGAAGGTTCTGCCGCGTATTTATTTCTCTAGTCTCGGTGTAGCGGGAAAAGTCAGCGTCAAAAAATCCTAAAAATGTTTGGGCCTTCAAGCGGTGTTGTGCTTGAATTAAGGCGAATAATTTCAAATAAAAAGTGGGTGAATGCTTGGCTCATCGTGCGTTATATAGGTCTTGGATGGTTCTTCATCATGGACATATATTGGCGAAACAATTAAGTAGGGTACTAACCTACATAGAAGATGGAAATTGAACATAAACGTCTGAGACTCATATGTTTTGCTAGTATCATTGTACTGTAATAATATTTGCTTTCCTTGTTCGCATTTTCTTTAAGTTTTGTTATGTTACCTGGGCCATACTTTCTGGTGTCGCATTTTCTCATTATTATGAATGATGACGTTTCATGTAGGTTCCAGCGTATTCGAAATTTCCACAACATTCATTAGTAGTGGTCATTGTGGCACAATGACGTGATATGCAATGTTTTAAAGAACGCTTTAGTGCGAAAATACTAGTGACAATAATAGGCTGATTTAGCAACAGAACGGGAACGTCAGTGGCGACGTCGCGCGCAGCAAAACTACCGATGAGAATTTAGAATAGAGAAGAAAAGAGTGGAGTCTATTCTATTTTGAATTCTCATTGGTGTTTTTTCTGCGCGCGCCGTCGCCACTGACGTTCCCGTTCTGTTGCTAAATCAGCCTAATGATGATGATGACAATGATTGTGGCACCGGGTTTTGCTCTGAGTTTATGATTTTCATTTGGTTTTATGAAATACAGTATAGCTTATTTATGGTAATATATAGATTTAGCCAAGCCTAAAGGCGGAGTTCCCGGTTTATTTATTTGTACTGCTGTAGGATTAGTGAAAATAAAAGGCTTTGGAACTGTCCATCTTTTGGTTTTCCCGGATATTGCTTAATTATGTAACATTTTCTTCGCTGCGTAACTAGTGAATTCCACGGTTAATTTCACCTGAAAAACCGACTGATAGCATGAATCACGAAGGGATGAGTGTGATATCGGTTTTTCCAGCGAAATCTACTGTCGAATCATTTTAAATTCGATGCATTTCATTGAAACACGCCAGCTTGGCTTAGAACCAGAATCGGCTAGAAAGGACAAACTTCAAACAAGATCTCCAAAAAACTACCTGTACGTGCTCTAAACAAACTTCTGAAAACACAAGCTGGTGATATTTCTCCCTATACTTTTACGAGAACTCATTGCAATTACATAAGTGCAAAATTCTTGTCACTGTCGAGGCACATCGAAAAACCGTTAGGCAAGCGGAGTAAAAAAACTTCTTGTTCGCTCGCATTTTAAGGCCACCAAACCAGCAACAGATCGATTATTTCTGTCCAAAAAGAGTACAGATGATTGTTATTTAATTCCAGTTAACAATAAAATTCGAGTTTCATTCCTGAACAAAGGAAAAAACGACTAAACCACTTTTTAGAAATATGCATCCACTTGAAATAACTCATCCGTAGAAATGAACGGTTTAGTGTCAAAGAAAAGAATTTGTGGAGTAACTTCTTCCAGCAACTCTTTTCCCTAGGGGGTAAAATGAGTGAAATTTGATACTTTTCATATTTTTAATCATTTCTTTCCAGGTAATTACACAAGCAAGGCAAATTATACCTCAAATGAAAGAGAAAGGATGAAGCTACAATCTAGAAAAATTTTGGAGCCTACAAGTTGTTCCTACTTTACTAATACATTAATTTATGCATTAAATTTGCATAAATTATAATACAATGAAGAGCTTCAGTAAGGAAAAGGGCCTCCATGGAATGAAGGTAACACATGACATACCAAAAATGTTCCCTATCCTATGGGAAAGATATCCTGAAAATTTGGCTAAAAAATAATGAAAATTGAATTTTTTATGAATTTTTTTGCAAACATACCAAAAAAGGAGTGAAATTTGATACTCTTGGTATTTTTAATTATTTTTCTCCAGGTACTTAAACAAGAAGGGTAAATAATATCTCAAACGAAAGAAAAAAGATAAAGCTACAACCAAGAACCATTTTTGAGCTTACAAGTTGTTCCTACTTTTACTTTTTCATGAAGTTATGCATGGAATTTGCATAAATTATAATACAAAAAACAGCTTCAGTAAGTGAAAGGGCCTTGATGATGTGAGGTTAACATTTGATATACCAATGGAAAATGTTCCCTATCATGTGGGAAAGATATCCTGAAAATTTGGCTAAAAAGTAATGAAAATTGAATTTTTTACATTTTTTTTTGTAAATTACCAAAAAAGGAGTGAAATTTGATACTCTTGGTATTTTTAATTATTTTTCTCCAGGTACTTACACAAGAAAGGTAAATGATATCTCAAATGAAAGGAAAAAGATAAAGCTACAACCAAGAACCATTTTTGAGCCTACAAGTTGTTCCTACTGTTACTAATACATGAAGTTATTCATGGAATTTGCATAAATTATAATACAATAAACAGCTTCAGTGAGTGAGAGGGGCTTGATGATGTGGGGTTAACACTTGATGGACCTGAGGAAAATGTTCCCTATTACGTGGCAAAGACATCCTGAAAGTTTGGCTGAAAATAATGAAAAATGAATTTTTTACAATTTTTTTCGCAAATTACAAAAAAAGGAGTGAAATTCAATACTGGGACTATAATTTCTTTATTTCTTCATCCAGGAATTTGTTACGGTGGAAAGCACTACCTCCCATAAAAGATATGTGAATAGGTTCCCCAAAAATACACATTTCAACCAACAATCACCAACCCTGATAGAATGAGGGCCTTCAGAACTGCATAAATTAGCATAAATTATAAAATCAGAACTCAAATGATGGAACAAATGAAAACCAGGTGATTTGAAATAAGCAGGGCAAAATGTCCTAAATGTCCCCTGTTCTAGTTATGACATGTACAGCAAATTGAAATGAATTACAACTACCACAGAACATAATTATCTCACTTACTTGCGGAACAATGGTCCTCTATCAATCCTTGGTTGTTACACTTCATCTGCCTTGAGGAAAGACCTGAAAAAAAAAAGGGGGGTGGGGTACCCACCACTCACCCCTATCATCTCTTGAGAGATAACAGTATCTCTTGAGAGATAACAGTATCTCTCAAGAGATGATAGACCCCACACTCAAGACAAAGAGGCATTAGTATGTGATAACAACAAGCAATATGTAAAATAAGTACAAAAACATATAAAAATGCTACTCTAATTTTTTTGGTTTTTTTTTTCAATAACACAACGGTACTAACATTATATACAGTTCAACATTATGTACAGTTCTAGATCTTAGCTACCTTGGGGTTCATTTATCATTTATTTACCAAACTTATCTTGAAACTGCCGTGAGTGAAACACTTGCCAACAGTTTCGTTCCCTTGTGACGTGCATGTGTAACCCCTGGCACTGGGGTTCACTGCAGGAGGTGTACACATGGAACCGACCCCTTCCCTCCCGCACGCACACCTCACACTGCCTTTTCACGTCCAAAAAAATTGGACTGTGGGTTACATCAAATGCACCCAAGGTACTAGGCCTAACTGATTCATAAGTGGGGAGCCTATCTACGGCAGGGAGATCACAGATGTTACGAATAAGCCCCTCCCGGTAGGACGCCAATGAGTATTTGGCAGGTCGCCTAAGAGCTTCATTATCTGGGAACTAACGTTGTTGTTCCTTGAAGAGGATGAAACTATTGACTACGGCTAAATCAATAAGATGGAAAAATAAGGTTTTCCACCACCTCATGCACTTCCGCTGTACCTTGTGGGTGGCGAGGATCTGATCTGATCGATCCACGGCATTCATATACTGATTGTACATGTGGAAAACCCCTGGCTGCCGAACTTCAGTGGCATTCCAGGTACCACCGGTCTTTCTCTTCCGGTTCACCTGTGTGGTCTCATTTGCATTGCCGGCGGTGGTAATCATGGAGACAACCTTGTTGTCAACCCATTGCAATGCCAACACAGGTGCATCCCTAACCCAACGCATAGTTCCCTTAGGCTTACCTTTGCCCAACTCCTTGCCTTTCTTCAGACTTGCTGGGAAGTCCCTTCTGCTATCTATAATAGTACCGGTAAGAAGGGTTCCACATGCACGGTTAAACAAGTCTTTGGCAAGGGTCATAGATGTATAAAAGTTGAACAATGGTCGAGATAGTTTTGCATAAGGGTCAGGACAACATCGTACCTAAGGCCATTATTACTAACTTCCCGCCCTGCCTCCTTACCTATGTAGATGCTGAAATCCTAAACATAGGCATTGGAGCTATCGGCTAATACCCATAACTTTATGCCCCACTTAGTGGGCTTATCCTTGATATATTGTCGGATGCCCGACCTGTGTTGGGACTTCACCATGCGCTCATCAATAGCGACATGTTGCCTCGGCTGGTGCAAGACTTGGCATCTTGTCTTAAAATACTGCACAAGAGCCTCTACTTTTCTTAATTTATCACCAGCAGGCTCGTTTAGGGGGTCCACGACATGAATGAAGAGTGCGGGGATTAACAACAGAATAAGTCAGAGGAAGGCGTCTGTTTTGTCAACACGAATGGTTCAATCTGCTCCTCAATATTAGTTGCAGCCTTGTTTTGAATTTTTTTCTCAGCAATCTTTGAACGAGTATAGCACTGTATTGAATTGAAGGGTCGAATTAAGAGACAACAGGAGGCGCTCCTGGAAACAGTGCTTTTTCTTCTTGTATTATATCGTGTTGTAAGATGCTTGACATTGCCTGAACAGCAAGGATAATAATGTTAGTATTTAAAATGGAAATGATAAATGGACTTCATCAAAGTGTAGTGCCAATTTATTCCGTGCATAATTCAAATCAAATCAACTTTTGTTGTTGACAAGAAAGGTAAAATTGACCACCTGAAGGAAACTGGCTTGCTCGCCTTAAAAGCCCGGAAACAACAGGAGTGGCCGTCCCTTGAGGGTAGACAGACTCTAGTAGATAAGTCACGTTCCAACGAACAGAAAAATTGACCTCCAGAGAGATCTGTATTTAACTCCTTTCTCCCACGCCTCAAGAGATGGTAACTCCGTGATGTTCCTCCGACTTCGTTCAAATTTCAACCAGCATGCAAACAGTTTCTTCCCATGGTGTATTAAATGTTGGAATAAACTTGCCTAGTCCTTGTACAGCTTTTTCCCAGGCCTCACTCGTCAATCCTTTTCGCTGACGTCACCGGGATGAGCGGCCGTGACCCAAAACGGATTGTCCGCGGTGAAAACAGAGGCCTTGGAGCTAGACAAGGAATAAACTACCAGGCAACAGTGTAAATATTAAGAACAATGACCACTTAACGACAGCTGTTCGTAATTATCTTGTTGAGAAAGGGGAGTGAGAGATCATTTTATGGGTATTTAGTCAATAGACTAGAACTCGAAAAGGACAAATTTGATAATTTTGTGAGAAATTGAAGGTTGCCAAATATCCTCTAATGAAGGAACAAAGTCCAATTTGTCTTTTCATGCCTCATGTCAGAACCTCCGTGACCCTGGCACTGGTCGGATCTTTAATGCATGAAATGCGAACCGACGCAAGAGCGCTGCACAGTCTAGGCCACCGTACTTGGTTAATTTCATTAGAAATGTAATTGGTTGTAAAATTATTGATGAACTTTAGAGCGGTTTTCAAATGAGTGTCGTAAAACCAAAACCAAAGTAATTACTTTGGCCAATCAAAAAGGACGGAGACAACCCCTATAAACCAATTAACACACGAAGTAATTACACGTAGCCGACATAGAACGCGGGAAAATGTGCACGCGCGAGCCACGATTGGTTTTGGTTTCTCTTCTGATTGGTTGAAAAAGTGGCACGAGAGCTTTGAACCAATCACTGAGTGAAGTCATGCAAAACCAAAGTAATTTGCTAATTACTTTCGACACTCAATTGAAAACCGCTCTATGTCTTGTGGCTCTGTGGCACTAGTTCATTGAAATCAAATTAAATGTTTTTTTTTTTAGGAGAAGGGAAGTTAAACCGAAGAACACTAGTTCATTGAAATCAAATTAAATGTTTTTTTTTTAGGAGAAGGGAAGTTAAACCGCAGAACACGAAGAAAAAATCCTCTTGAAGAGGGAAACCAAGAAACTCAATCCACTCATGACGCCGAGTCTGCCGGGAATCGAGCCTGGGTCACATTGGTGGGAGGCGAGTACTCTCACCACTGTGCTATCACTGCTACCCCATTTTACCAATTCTCCAAGATGTTAAGAGTGCCTAGTGTCAATGTACATGGACTTTAGTGAATGTTGAAATTGCCATACATGGCTGTTTGATCATCACAGAGTGGAATCACAAACTGACACTGCAACTCTTTAAACTTGTATGTACAACGTGAACAATGTTAACGGGCTAAAAAACAAGATATAAATAAATGTAAATATATCGAGCGAATGTTGAAATTGCCATACATGGCTGTTTGATCATCACAGAGTGGAATCACAAACTGGCACTGCAACTCTTTAAATTTGTATGTACAACGTGAACAATGTTAACGGGCTAAAAAAGTTTAATTAAAAGCCCGTATAATTTTTTTCTGTGCCCAAATCTGCTTGGGAAAATGCCTAGAATCGACTGAAGAAAAGGCTAGCTTTTCAAAAGTGTCTAAAGTGTGGATTTTTTGAGATTATGCGGGACGGATCCGACCAACACAAAAAATGATTGATTTCTTAAGGAAATTTCTAGAAGCTGAAAAACTAGGAAAGACATGTTGCCTACGGTCCTTATTCAAATGCATTGAATGTTTAAGAGCAGTAGAATTGTTCTAAGAAAAAAAAAACCGCTTGGAAAAAGGCCTAGAATCAGTCCAAATGTCCGAAATAAAGATATTCTGAGATTACCGTGGGGAAGATAAGGTACACTGTTCAATAACAACGATTTGTTGTGGAATTTTTAGGGACTAAAAAAATTGCATGCTTTCTCAGTAAAATGCGTTGAAAGTTCAAGGACCTTCTGTGCTAAAAACTGCTGCTCAAAGAAATAGCAAGTTTTTCAAGAGTCTAAAATGTGGATTTTGTGAAAGGATCAGAAACTCCAAACAAACAAAACTCGGCTGACGCCTCAAGCGACTTTTTCGCTTTTAATCACAAAGGCATGAAATTCTCTTATTTTAACTTGATTGCCTCTCTCTTTTCAGGCGTTTATCCATATCTGTAGATAACAAGCAAGAAATGTGCCAGAATAGAACAGGCTTCTCTGACTTTTGGCAAACGCAGGAACCCATGACTAGGAGCGAACAACAGCCCTATATTCCTGTCACGACTTTTTCACAGACCGATTTATTTTTATATTGAATTTCCCGTGAATAAGACTGTCGCAGGAGCAGGAGCCCGATGAGCAATCACAGGAAACTAACTTGACGTCATAACGCCACCGAACCGGAACATTTTCCGGATAGGAAGTCTAAAAATAGATCGGTCTTTAAAAATGCCGTGACATATAGTATGGGAGATGTTTGCTCCTAGTTTAATCTTTCACCAGACAAAGTGATCGATTGGAGAAAAGGTTATCCACTGACTTTAAATATTCTACGAGTTCAAAACTTATTTTGAGAAACAACACAACACTTTTTAAATTTAAAAACATGTTTCGACAGAAACTTCTGTCATCTTCATTTTAAATTACAAAGTACAGAGTTGAATATATAGTATGAACCAAAATGTTAATTAACTATAAGAACAAAAGGAAACATGGCAATGTAAAATATTACAAGGACTGTTTCAGCATCTTAGATCACGCTTCTACCACCTTCCAACTTAAGATAAAAGAAGCCATTCATATTCAATGGGAGAAACCTACACTTAATCATCAACTTTATTATGTTAATTTAAAACTTTCTTCGTAATATTTTACATTGTCATGTTTCCTTTTGTTCTTATAATTAATTAGCATGTTGTTTCATACTATATATTCAACTCTGTACTTTGCAATTTAAACCGAAGATGACAGAAGTTTCTGTCGAAACATGTTTTTAAATTAAAAGTGTTGTGTTGTTTCTCAAAATGTCGATGTGTCTGCTACTATCCAGACCTTTTGGCAGTTCAAAACTTTACGTGACTTCTTATATTTTATTTGTAACTAACAACTTCCCAAAAACACAGGTCATAACACTCAACGGAAGAGATATTCATGGGACATCTTTTTCTTTTGATGGTCTTATGGAAGTCCTACACTACAACATCTTCACCTGCATCGAGAGCTATTGCTTAATTAATAAAGAAAGTAAATAGTTGTAAGTAAATAGTTGATATAAATAGTTTAATTCTTATTTTTTTTTTTTCAGTATTATACTCGACTCATTAGGTACTTAAGCTAGGAGCCTAGTAAGCTCCAGGCCCTCGAGTATAAAGAAAGTTTTCAGTTTCAGTTTTCAAAGAACACATTGCATATTTCACGAACCCGGCAAACCCCAACTCTGAAAATTTTATAGTGGTTAGGGAGCAAAATATGCTGGCAGCTACACTGAGTTCAAATTCTGCTTTGTTACTGATTGTCACAATATTCTGGCTACCAATTAGTTTAAATGGGTAAAGAAGCAAATGGAACGACCAAGACATGGTCACCTCAGAGACAGCATTTTTGTCTCGGAAGTCGCTGTATTGCCGTCAAAGCCACTAAATTAAGCCCGGTTAAATGTCAGTGTCAAGACACTGAAAATTTAAACTCTACATCATACAGCTGTGTTAACATGCACGAGCCACATCGCAACATCATTTGCCTTTATGCCAATAGCTAGTTTAGCTTTCCTTTACTGTCAACATAAAAAGCCAGGCTTTAGAGAATTCTCATAGTTTGAAGCTCTTATAAAATCACTAGCGGAGGGTCTACCAAATCCGAACTCGTGCTGACAGCACAAAGCAGGTTGTCGGCACATTTACAAGGCAAGCGCGAGTTGCATAAATTTTCTCGTTAACTACATGTAATAAGAAAAAAAAAAGCTAATTGGACATTCACCCTTCAATTAAAATGAAGAATAATCTTGCCAGGACATCTTAACGAATGCAAAAGTTACCATGGCCGACCAGTTCTGCGTTTACGAGTTACGAGGAATTCGACTTCTGGTTGAATCTTATAGTAAAGCTCTGTTTTCTCTGTGCATATTACACTTTGTTTTTTCACCAGTGGCAACAATTGGAAACGTTCTGGCTATTCGCGCCTTGTGGAAAGTCTCAACGCTACCAGCCAATTTGACGAACCTGTTAGTGAGTCTCGCATTCTCTGATCTTTTTGTGGGATTCTTCGTTCACATGAGGCTCGCAGTGGTTTTTAAATTGGCTTTGAGTGAAAACTACAACCTTGACATACTCTGTCCATTTACTTTAACTCTTTGTTACCTTGTTTTATATCTTCTCGCGTTCGCATCGTTCCTGAATGTCTCCACCATTGCTGTTGACAGACTTCTTGCCGTTTCTCTTCATTTAAGGTATGCAGAACTTGTCACCACAAAACGCGTTGTAAGAGCCTTGGCCACCATATGGCTGGCAAGTTGTGTCGTTGCTTCTGCGGTGGTCGCAAACCTTCACTTTTTCGTTTCCATCATTATATTTTCCTTGGGATTTATGTTGACGACAGTTGCATATTATCGTGTTTACATGGTGACGAGATATCATCAGAATCAAATACTCATTCAACTTCAGCAGCAAAATGTGCAAGCCGCAACGGTTCTCCTCCGAGAACGAAAGTCTTCCCTGAATGTTTTGTATATTTATATTGCCTTCGCCGTGACTTACCTCCCGCGCTTTTGCTCAGTACTAGTACGGAAATCAAATCCTTCAAACGATTCTGCTTGGGTAGCATGTTACATCACAATGTTCTTGGTGCTCATCAACTCGTCGATGAATCCTTTAATTTACTGTTGGCGATATCACGAGGTTCGAAAAATAATAAAAAAGACATGCAAGAAAACATTCTGCTTCTAAATGCCTGCAAACTGCCGCGGAATACCTTCATCTGTTTTTTGCAGCCTTCGTTATCTTCTTTCCAAGGCCTATATAGGAAGGATGACTGAAGTGTATATTTGCTGTCGGTCAAATCCGGTCTCAGGTTTAATCCATATTTGCCCAGCTTAAATTGGTGATTCTCTTTTTACGTAGGTTGAATATGCGCTCCACCCAGTTTAAAACAGCTATCAACCCCCTAAAAAGGACTGAAAACGCCTTTTCCAGCTCTGTC
>NC_090888.1:51038410-51040910 GCF_036669925.1 Montipora capricornis
GAAATGTCTACAATGTGATTACACAGGTTTCCTGGGCGAAGTTTTGCTCTGATATTTCCATCAAATGCACAGTAGATAACAGGGTTAACGGCCTCATTGATAAATGCGCCAAACATGGCAATTTCGAACAGAACGTGTCCCCGATGAACACCATCCGTTCCCGAAACTACCCATACAAAATTCATAATGAAGGTCGGAAGCCAGCACAGAGTAAAAGCTATTGCAACCATGCCAGCGGTTCGTGTCACTCGCCTTTTGCTCTGGAAAATAACAGATACTCGTGTAACACCGTCAGTAACTGACGCCGCGGGGCTTACTCCACACATTATGCGAGCCACGTGAAAATAACACCAGCACAAGACTACAAAAGGTATCATACGGATAGCTGCAAATTCTACGGCTTCGTATAAAGTATCCAGCCACTGTATCGGAATTGAATTTGGCGTGCAGGCCTTGTTAGAATCCATTTGTGATATTTCAAACATACAGATAAGGACACGATACAAAGGCGGGGAAAGCCCATGACAAGATAATCAGTTTCTTCACAAGTCTTGTCTCCATCTTAGGCAGATATGAATGAGCCAAGCTGCGATATCGATCGAATGCGATTAAGGCATGAGTGAAGACAGCGGTTCCCAAGACAGCAATTTCGATGAACTCTATTATCTTGCAGGCCATTCGTCCAAAGATCCATTCATTGAGAAGAAGACTGATAAATTCAAATGGCATCGTCAAAATACCAACAAGTAGATCAGAAAGTACCATGTTCAGTATAAACTGATACGTTGGTCGATTTTTAATGAGGATCCTTCGATATTTTATGAGGACGATGCTTACTGCGAGGTTACCCACTATAGTGAGCGTGAATATTAAGGCAAGCGCGGCTGCTTCTAAAATGTCCGTAGCCGAAAGGGCCATTGTGTGCATGAAAACAATGAAAGTGCTTCTGTTTGCTGAAAATCCTTTCTCGTTGAGAAAGCTTTGAAAATATGTCTCACTGACACATCGATCTTGCAAGAAGTTAATTAATGCAAAGTAAATATCCTAAACCTAACCCCGTTAATGTCGAACGAAATATAGTGCTACAACCGTTAACGATATCAGAATTAGTAATTTCATAAGGACTGGATTCGTACAAGAAAGAATAGACTATTGTTCAAATGGGTATATTAATTTTTGGGTAGTTAACTTAGATTAACTTAGAAGTCCGTGGCTATGGGAAATGTATAGTTAATCTGTACCGTTCTTTATTGGCTGTGAATGCACAAGGAGGTAATTACTCCGGCGACATTATATTCGAGGTCACTTGTCTCTAGACACACTAGAGACTATTTTTCCTTAGTAAGCCTTTTTTCCTTTAAAGTTTTCCTTCCAAATCTTCAGGATAGGTGAGACAACTTTTAAAGTCAGTTCGGGAAACTTTAACGGTCGCAGACAACGTATTAACGGGCCAAAAAAGCGTCAGCCATTGTAACTATCAGAAGTACTTAGACAGTCGGAAATTAATGCTAATGTACTCCTTATATGAAAATCCCCATACCTGTGTTTCATTTGTAAAACTGTCACACCAAATTTATTGAGACTGACAAACTCAGAATGATGATTTTATCTGCAAAGGCCGTGGAGATAATACAAACGTGATTTATCTTCACTTTACTCGCCGGCCGCCTTCTTCCTGAGTCAATTCTGTTCCATCGAGATCAGACGTCACTTTGGCAATATATCACTGATATAATCTAGAGCTTCTTTAATTAGGGTAGTACAAATTGTTGCAATACTCAAGATGACAGGAAGAGGTTAGAACGCAACTTTTTTTAGTTTTGTTAATGATGATATTTATACTTAATCTCCAAAACCAATTACTTTTGTGTATTATGAATTCATGAATTCTGTGCTACCACGAGTTGCCATGGTGTTTCGAAGCAGATGTGATTCGTCTGACCAGCACACATAACTGTGATCCGCTTTCATTTGAGGAGGTTTTGTATCCTGCTGCACTGTTTTCCCAAAACCGTTTTTTTGGAACCTCCCTATTGTGTTGTAGAATGGCTCTTAAAGCAGTTGATATTTTCGAAGGTACCTTTCTTGCGGTAATATTTATAGTCACAATGGTGGGAAACGGAATTGTGAGCGTGATTCTCGTGAAGCATCAGCGCCTCCTCCTTAAAAATCGGCCAACGTATCAGTTTATTCTGAACATGGTAATTTCCGATCTCGTCGTTGGTCTTTTGACGATGCCATTTGAACTTATCAATGTTCTTCTCAATGAATGGATCTTTGGACGAACGGCCTGCAAGATAATAGAGTTCATCGAAATTGCCGTCTTGGGAACCGCTGTCTTCACTCATGCCTTGATCGCATTCGATCGATATCGCAGCTTGGCTCATCCCTACTTGCCTAAGATAGAGACAAGAGTGGTAAGAAAAATGCTCATCTTGTCGTGGATTATACCAGCCTTTGTCTCAAGTCCCTACCTGTACATGTTCGAGATATCACTTAC
>NC_090888.1:51045910-51069689 GCF_036669925.1 Montipora capricornis
TCATAGACTCCCTATTGTTGTCCCTTGAGAGTCGACTTCAGGGAATCGCCTTTGCGTAGTATGCATCGCATTCATGACTACGGTCTAAATCCCATGTGAACTCCCTCGTCATGTGTTGCGATGTTGTGGGTTCCTACTTGACCAACTTCATTTGTTGAACCAGAAATGTCTACAATGTGATTACGCAGGTTTCCTGGGCGAAGTTTTGCTCTGATATTTCCGTCAAAAGCACAGTAGATAATAGGGTTAACGGCCTCATTGATAAATGCGCCAAACATGGCAATTTCGAACAGAACGTGTCCCCGATAAACTCGATCCGTTCCCGAAACTACCCGTACAAAATTCATAATGAAGGTCGGAAGCCAGCACAGAGTAAAAGCTATTGCAACCATGCCAGCGGTTCGTGTCACTCGCCTTTTGCTCTGGAAAATAACAGATACTCGCGTAACACCGTCAGTAACTGACACCGCGGGGCTTACTCCACACATTATGCGAGCCACGTGAAAATAACACCAGCACAAGACTACAAAAGGTATCATACGGATAGTCACAAATTCTACGGCTTCGTATAAAGTATCTAGCCACTGTATCGGAATTGAATTTGGCGTGCAGGCCTTGTTAGAATCCGTTTGTGATATTTCAAACATATACAGATAAGGAGACGATACAAAAGCGGGGAAAGCCCATGACAAGATAATCAGTTTCTTCACAAGTCTTGTCTCCATCTTAGGCAGATATGGACGAGCCAAGCTGCGATATCGATCGAATGCGATCAAGGCATGAGTGAAGACAGCGGTTCCCAAGACAGCAATTTCGATGAACTCTATTATCGTGCACGCCGTCCGTCCAAAGATCCATTCATTGAGAAGAAGACTGATAAATTCAAATGGCATCGTCAAAAGACCAACGAGCAGATCAGAAAGTACCATGTTCAGTATAAACTGATACGTTGGTCGATTTTTAATGAAGATTCTTCGATATTTTATGAGGACGATGCTTACTGCGAGATTACCCACTATAGTGAGCGTGAATATTAAGGCAAGCGCGGCTGCTTCTAAAATGTCTGTAGCCGAAAGGGCCATTGTGTGCATGAAAACAATGAAAGTGCTTCCGTTTGCTGAAAAGCCTTTCTCGTTGAGATCAATTGAAAGTGCGTGGCAAGAGCATCACTTCAGTGCCAAATAACATCTGCCTGAGACGCTTCGAAAACATGTCTCACTGAGCAAATCGATCTTGCAAGAAATTAATTAATGCAAAGCAGATATCCTAAAATGGACTTTGAATGTCGTATTACCTAACCCTAACCCTGTTAACGTCAAACGAAATATCTTGCTAAAACCGTTAACGATATCAAAATTGTAGGCCTTGAATGCAAGAATTAATAATTTCATAAGTAGTGGATTCGCACAAGAATGAATAGACTATTGGTCGCATGGGTATGTTAATTTTTGTGTAGTTAACTCAGTTAGAATTCCGTTGCTATGGTGAATGTATAATTATTAAATTCTCAACCTCGGATAACGCATTTCGCGTGCTCTGATTGGTTCACTCAATCTCGGTTATCAGCTCATATACCTTGGTTTGGCCTTATATGGTAAATGATTGCGTTAAGCGTTCCTAAACTAAAAATGTTTTCGCCGGAATGCGAAATTACTGTTTGAATAAAGCCAAAAAGGAGAAAAAAAACTTTTTTTGTGGAAAGTTTGGATCAATTCCGACGTTTAGAAGTACGCGAAAAGGCAAGAAATGTTTTTGTGATTAGCCTGCGTCTGTCTGACAACAAGGTATTACACAACATCGCGTCAGTTCTCATCAAGTTCTTCTCGATTTCGCTCGGATTTGCTCCCTTTTTCCGCCCGTATTTCGTACTTCCAAATTTTTGGAGTTGAAGGAATTTAATAAAACAGTTATTCCATTCGCGCTAGTTGGATAAGAGACTGGTTATAGCCAACTCGGCGCTGCGCGCCTCGTTGGCTATTTACCATCTCATATCCAACGCGCGCTTATGGAATAATTGTTAATTAATCTGTACCATTCTTTGTTGTCTGTGAATGGGCAAGGACTGGCAAGGAGTTACTCCGCCGGCATTGTATTCGAGGTCACTCTTGTCTCTAGACACACGAGAGACTATGTTTCTTAGTAAGGTTTTTTTCTTAAAGGTTTTCCTTCTAAATATTCAGGATAGTTGGGACAACTTTTAAAGTCAGTTCGGGCAAACTTTATCGGTCGCAGACAACGTATTAACGGGTCAAAAAAGCGTCAAGCATTGTAAACACCAGAAATACTTAAACAGTCGGACATTAATGCTAAGTGTACTCCTTATATGAAAATCCCCATATCCGTTTTTCATTTGTAAAACACCAAATTTATTGAGACTGACACAGAATGATCATTTTATCTGCGAAGGTGGAGATAATACAAACGTGATTTATCTTCACTTTACATCAATAAATCGCCGGCCACCTTCTTCCTGAGTCAATTCTGTTTCATCGAGACCAGTTGTCACTTTGGCAATATATCACTAATATAATCTAGAGCTTTTTTAATTAGGGTATAACAAATTGTTGCAATACTCAAGATGACAGGAAGAGGTGAGAACGCAACTTTTTTTAGTTTTGTTAATCATGATATTTATACTTAATCTCCAAAAGCAATTACTTTTGTGTATTATGAATTCATGAATTCTGTGCTACAACGAGTTGCCATGGTGTTTCGAAGCAGATGTGATTTGTCTGACCATGCAGGAAACATAACTGTGATCCGCTTTCATTTGAGGAGGTTTTGTATCCTGCTGCACTTTTTTCCCAAAACCGTTTTTTTGGAACCTCCCTCAGTATTGTGTTGTAGAATGGCTCTTAAAGCAGTTGATATTTTCGAAGGTACCTTTCTTGCGGTAATATTTATAGTCACAATGGTGGGAAACGGAATTGTGAGCGTGATTCTCGTGAAGCATCAGCGCCTCCTCCTTAAAAATCGGCCAACGTATCAGTTTATTCTGAACATGGTAATTTCCGATCTCGTCGTTGGTCTTTTGACGATGCCATTTGAACTTATCAATGTTCTTCTCAATGAATGGATCTTTGGACGAACGGCATGCAAGATAATAGAGTTCATCGAAATTGCCGTCTTGGGAACCGCTGTCTTCACTCATGCCTTGATCGCATTCGATCGATATCGCAGCTTGGCTCATCCCTACTTGCCTAAGATAGAGACAAGAGTGATAAGAAAAATGCTCATCTTGTCGTGGATTATACCAGCCTTTGTCTCAAGTCCCTACCTGTACATGTTCGAGATATCACTTACAGATTCCAATGTGATTTGCACTCCAAATACGATTCCAATTAAGTGGTTGGATAAGCTATACGAGGCCGTCGAGTTTTTCCTCGTCCTGTTGATACCCTTTCTGATCTTGTGTTGGTGTTATTTTCACGTAGCTCGGATAATGTGGCAGGGAAGTCGCTCGGTATCGGATGCTTGTGATGTAACCCGGCTTTCCGTCATTTCAAAGAGCAAAAGACGAGTGACACGGACGGCTGGCTTAGTTGCAATAACTTTCACTGTGTGCTGGCTTCCAACCTTCATTGTGTATTTTTTTCGTATTGTGGCAGGTACGGACCATGTCTATCGTGGGCATCTTTTGAGCGAAATTGCTTTGTTTGGAACTCTTATCAATGAGGCTATTAACCCCATCATCTACTGCTCGTTCGACAGGAATATAAAAGGTAAAGTTCGCCTACGTGCAATGTGCAAGCTTGATGAAAACAGTGGTGTGTCAGCTCCCAAGTAAAATCCACTTTCAACTACAAGTTTTCTTTAACGTTCTCACCATTTATTCTCATTCTCTCCCATGGCGAGTTAATGTTTAACACCTGAAAAAACGCGTGGTCGTAAAAATAATGGCAGGATTTAGGGTTTTCACAAGTAAGGAAAAAAAGTAAGCCGTCAAGTCGTGTTTTGGGGTGAATGTATTAAACGTAATGCTAGTATTCACACGACAATTTCGACTTTTAAGTTCGTGATTTAAAAAAAAAGGAAGAACAACTTTGGAATGCTTTAGAAAAAAAGACTTAACTAATCATGAAATAAGATTAACAACAACTGGGGGTACTTTTTCTTCGCTTCCTCCTCTGTTTTCCAACAAGGAGTTTTTTCGCTTGTAGAAGATGGCAAGTCACAATCCGCATATACAACAATTTAATTAATACTTCGGAGTTCATTTGAATGGATTTAATATTCACCATCAACTGAATTCACTTGAAAGAACGGTGTGTGTATCCAACAACAACAACAACAACAACAACTCACCATATTTGAATACTCAAACAGCAATCAATATTTTTTCCAGGCTGTCCACCACATATCTTTACGCCATTGAAAATCTGCCACGTGCGTCTATAGCGCATTTTGCTGTACAGGAAAAACCGCACCGAAAATATGGTCCTGGCCTTTCCGATGAGAATAATAAGAAATTATAACTAACTGTTTTACATGTCTACCGTGTAATGAGTCTGGCTTAGAAATCATAGCCTTCCAGATAGCTCTTGAATTCACCAAGAAGTTTAATCCCTAGAGAACTTCCCCGCTATGGTCTCTTCATTTTGTTGGTCCGTGGTTTAGGTATGGCTAGCCTTTTCTCTCTATTCCTAAAGTCGCGGTCTTTAATAAATCATGTTAAATAGTCAGGCACTAGATTGTTTAGTGCTTTAAACATCAAGTTAGCTTTTTGCTTTGTCCTTTTAACAGAGACCCTGTTCCAACCGAAAACGTCGAGTTAAAAATTTGATTCCGTGTCATAGCTAGATTGTGTGATCACTCTGGCAGCTCGATTTTGCAACTTTTAAAGCATGCTAGATGTACAGCATGGCCATCCCAGATTAGAGATATGACTCTCTTGAAAAATGATGGATTTTAATGGCAGTGCGTCTATCAACAAAAGGTCTTACGCTCTTCAATGCTCCGATCCCCAATAATACTTTCTTAAAGATCTCCTCGACTGATATGCTTGGACCAAGACAGGGTGTCATCGACATATAACCCAAGTGATTTCGCATGATGAACTCGTTTATAACGCAATAATGAATGGCTGTTTTTATTTCTGAATCAACTTGTGTTCTTATTGTCTGTCCTCAGTCAATCCCCATAGAGAGATTTAGTGCGCAAAATGCGGGAAAAAAAAAGAAAAAAAGAAGAGTTTTTTTCAAGAGAAATTGTTGAATGGAAAGTCTCTCGTCGGTAGTTTCGCGCATTTGGGGTTGTTACTTCTAATTCGGTTAATGCATATGCTATACAGTGCCTTGCCATACTCTCCACGATTAAATTTCGACAAAAAAATCTCAAATTGCTCGAAAACAAGCGAAGAAACAGTCAAGAATTTAGAAATCACACAGTCCTTTGGGAATTTCTAGTTGTGATTCGAAAACATTCTGAAACTGACACCACTGAGAAGTGGGCTTAATAATATAAAATCAATTTCGATATATTAAAATCCAGCTTGGAAAGAGGTTTAGAGGACAAATACAAAGGCAAGTGGATAATTTGCATTCTTGTTTTATCCTCACTGCCTCACTATCAAGCTAAATATTTGATATTTCGAAAATGGCCTATTATCTGTGTCAATAAATACGTGATAAAGCTTGCTGTGCTCTAGAATAATATCAGTTAAGACGCAGCTCTATTATATCTTACGCAGGTGCCTCAATGCTTTGCGATGCACGGAATATAATTATTTTGGTATTTGCTTTCGTAACCGAAATTACAGGAAAGGAAGTTTTTAAAATACTTGAAAAGGTAAGACTTTAATTTCCAATAGCAAACGGTTGCCTTATCTCACGGACAAGGACAAAGTAAAGCTATCAATGAAAAAAACTTTGTAGATGCCGAGAATGCCAGAATTTAGTGGGTTATGATTTTAATGACGTGTGGAATTATAAGATCATTTCATTTTCAACGATAAGTGCTAAACGATTGCGTGACATAAGTTACTCCTACGTTTTCAAAAAAACAAAAACAAAAAACCAAAGTTAATTGAATGCTTTATTTCACCTGTTTTGTCCGGAAATTTACGGGGACACGAAAGCACATCCCTCATTAAGCTAGGCAGAGATGCGTTCTCAAAAAGACCACAAATATTTCCCTTTTTCGAGGTGATCGTCAGTGCAGTTTCACAATAAATGGCCATGTTCTTGGTGGAGATGATTTATTAGGAACTTTAATTAATGTCTACCACAACGACGTTGACGAACACGTCTCCTTAAAATATAACTTTGCACATTCGCAAGTCTATCGCGATCATTCCATTTCGAGTTTATGTTGTACAATGTGGGTGAATTAACCTAAAAATAAACTGGTAAGAGCGATGTCAGAGTGCCAATATAGCAGGGGCACCCAACGTCAATTTTCGGAAAATATCTGTTCGGAAGAAGATTTGAGATCTAGAATTTTCGGAACATTTGTTGTAAAATTTCTTGCTTGCCTGCCTGTCCTAGGATTTTCGAACTCCTAAAAAATGGTATAATTGCCATTTTAAACTAATTTTTACCCTAAAAAGGTTGCCCAGAATTTTCTGGAGCCTTTTTCCTGGCTGAAATTTTCGAAAAGGTAAGTTTTGATCGCTATAATTTTCGGATCACTAGACTTTCAGCTAGGAAATCCGAACAGATGAAAAAATTTTAGGGGATAAGAATATGCCTATATCTACAGTCTAAATACTAAAATACGTTTAACTATGCTATGTCTAAGTGGTTTTGAACTATATTCTCGTTGCGTGCCCCTGATATAGAATGAAAAATTCATACACATTTGTATGCTAATGTTGTCGTCGGCAAAAACCTCAAATTTGGTGAATTCACGTCGATGCACGTTTGCGATTATTTTTCTTCATTTAATCAACGATATTTGTTTATTGTCGTTTGGCGTTATTATATACTATATCATATATCTTTCTTTATCTTCGGATTTTATAGCTTGGAGTACCTGTAGCTAATATCTCCGATTAATAATAACCCTCCGAACCACGATATACACAGCAGAGGGAGGGAAAGGAAATGAAAGGAACTTTATTTCAATGTCTAGTCGTTCTAGCGTTGGAGCACGAATTGGGGACACTGTAAACTGACACTGTAACAATTAACTTAAATCAAGTCAAATGTTGGTTGGACAGACTATAACACCGGGAACTCGGCGCCCTACTATTTGCGAATCGCTTGTGGCCATGGGTTCTTTTATGAATGTTGAAGGTTCAGTGAGACGCAGGGCTTACGGTTTATCGTCCTTATCCGAGAAGACTACAGAGAGTCTAACCATTTGCAGATGTCATTACTAAGGCAGCAATTTCTCCTAAGTTATTTAAAGACCCTGAGTATTGGTCTGGCCGGACAGTAGTCCGATGCTCAACCGTGCCAATCGGCCGGCGGTTGTCGTTGCCGTAGCGGTCGTCAGTCGTTCATAGACTCCCTATTGTTGTCCCTTGAGAGTCGACTTCAGGGAATCACCTTTGCGTAGTATGCATCGCATCCATGACTACGGTCTGAATCCCATGTGAACTCCCTCGTCATGTGTTGCGATGTTGTGGGTTCTTGCTTGACCAACTTCATTTGTTGAACCAGAAAGGCCTACAATGTGATTACACAGGTTTCCTGGGCGAAGTTTTGCTCTGATATTTCCATCAAATGCACAGTAGATAATAGGGTTAACGGCCTCATTGATAAATGCGCCAAACATGGCAATTTCGAACAGAACGTGTCCCCGATGAACACGATCCGTTCCTGAAACTACCCGCACAAAATTCATAATGAAGGTCGGAAGCCAGCACAGAGTAAAAGCTGTTGCAACCATGCCAGCGGTTCGTGTCACTCGCCTTTTGCTCTGGAAAATAACAGATACTCGGGTAACACCGTCAGTAACTGACACCGCGGGGCTTACTCCACACATTATGCGAGCCACGTGAAAATAACACCAGCACAAGACTACAAAAGGTGTCATACGGATAGTTGCAAATTCTACGGCTTCGTATAAAGTATCTAGCCACTGTATCGGAATTGAATTTGGCGTGCAGGCCTTGTTAGAATCCGTTTGTGATATTTCAAACATATACAGATAAGGAGACGATACAAAGGCGGGGAAAGCCCATGACAAGATAATCAGTTTCTTCACAAGTCTTGTCTCCATCTTAGGCAGATATGGACGAGCCAAGCTGCGATATCGATCGAAAGCGATCAAGGCATGAGTGAAGACAGCGGTTCCCAAGACAGCAATTTCGATGAACTCTATTATCTTGCACGCCGTCCGTCCAAAGGTCCATTCATTGAGAAGAAGACTGATAAATTCAAATGGCATCGTCAAAAGACCAACGAGCAGATCAGAAAGTACCATGTTCAGTATAAACTGATACGTTGGTCGATTTTTAATGAAGATTTTTCGATATTTTATGAGGACGATGCTTACTGCGAGGTTACCCACTATAGTGAGCGTGAATATTAAGGCAAGCGCGGCTGCTTCTAAAATGTCCGTAGCCGAAAGGGCCATTGTGTGCATGAAAACAATGAAAGTGCTTCCGTTTGCTGAAAAGCCTTTCTCGTTGAGTTCAATTGAAAGTGCGTGGCAAGAGCATCACTTCAGTGCCAAATAACATCTGCCTGAGACGCTTCGAAAACATGTCTCACTGAGCAAATCGATCTTGCAAGAAATTAATTAATGCAAAGTAGATATCCTAAAATGGACTTTGAATGTCGTATTACCTAACCGTAACCCTGTTAACGTCGAACGAAATATATTGCTAAAACCGTTAACGATATCAAAATTGTAGGCCTTGAATGCAAGAATTAATAATTTCATAAGTAGTGGATTCGCACAAGAATGGTCGCATGGGTATATTAATTTTTGTGTAGTTACCTGTGTTAGAATTCCTTAGCTATGGTGAATGTATAATTAATCTGTATCACTCTTTATTGTCTGTGAATGGACAAGGACAGGGGCACCCAACGTCAATTTTAGGAAAATATCTGTTCGGAAGACGATTTGAGATCTAGAATTTTCGGAATATTTGTTGTAAAATGTCTTGCTTGCCTGCCCCTTTCGAAAAGGTAAGGTTTGATCTCTATAGTTTCCGGATCACTAGACTTTTCGCTCAGAAATCCGAACAGATGAAAAATTTTTAGGGCATAAAAATATGCCTATATCTACCGTTTAAATACTAAAATACTTTTAACAATGCTATGTTTAAGTGGTTTTGAACTAAATTCCCGTTGGGTGCCCCTGGCAAGGAGTTACTCCGCCGGCATTATATTCGAGGTCACTTGTCTCTAGAAACACAAGAGACTATGTTTCTTAGTAAGGTTTTTTTCTTAAAAGTTTTCCTTCTAAATCTTCAGGATAGGTGAGACAACTTTTAAAGTCAGTTCGGGCAAACTTTATCGGTCGCAGACAACGTATTAACGGGTCAAAAAAGCGTCAGGCATTGTAACCACCAGAAATACTTAAACAGTCGGACATTAATGCTTAATGTACTCCTTATATGAAAATCCCCGTATCCGTTTTTCATTTGTAAAACACCAAATTTATTGAGACTGACACAGAATAATGATTTTATCTGCGAAGGTGGAGATAATACAAACGTGATTTATCTTCACCTTACATCGATAAATCGCCGGCCACCTTCTTCCTGAGTCAATTCTGTTCCATCGAGACCAGACGTCACTTTGGCAATATATCACTGATATAATCTAGAGCTTCTTTAATTAGGGTATTACAGATTGTTGCAATACTCATGACAGGAAGAGGTGAGAACGCAACTTTTTTTCGTTTTGTTAATGACGATATTTATACTTAATCTCCAAAAGCAATTACTTTTGTGTATTATGAATTCATGAATTCTGTGCTACCACGAGTTGCCATGGTGTTTGGAAGCAGATGTGATTCGTCTGACCAGCACACATAACTGTGATCCGCTTTCATTTGAGGAGGTTTTGTATCCTGCTGCACTGTTTTCCCCAAACCGTTTTATTGGAACCTCCCTATTGTGTTTTAGAATGGCTCTTAAAGCAGTTGATATTTTCGAAGGTACCTTTCTTGCGGTAATATTTATAGTCACAATGGTGGGAAACGGAATTGTGAGCGTGATTCTCGTGAAGCATCGAAGCTTCCTCCTTAAAAATCGGCCAACGTATCAGTTTATTCTGAACATGGTAATTTCCGATCTCGTCGTTGGTCTTTTGACGATGCCATTTGAACTTATCAATGTTCTTCTCAATGAATGGATCTTTGGACGAACGGCATGCAAGATAATAGAGTTCATCGAAATTGCCGTCTTGGGAACCGCTGTCTTCACTCATGCTTTAATCGCATTCGATCGATATCGCAGCTTGGCTCATCCCTACTTGCCTAAGATAGAGACAAGAGTGGTAAGAAAAATGCTCATCTTGTCGTGGATTATACCAGCCTTTGTCTCAAGTCCCTACCTGTACATGTTCGAGATATCACTTACAGATTCCAATGTGATTTGCACTCCGAATACGATTCCAATTAAGTGGTTGGATAAGCTGTACGAGGCCGTCGAGTTTTCCCTCGTCCTGTTGATACCCTTTCTGATCTTGTGTTGGTGTTATTTTCACGTAGCTCGGATAATGCGGCGGGGAAATGGCTCCGTATCGGATGCTTGTGATGTAACTCGGCTTTCCGTCATTTCAAAGAGCAAAAGACGAGTGACACGGACGGCTGGCTTAGTTGCAATAACTTTCACTGTGTGCTGGCTTCCAACCTTCATTGTGTATGCTTTTCGTATCGTGGCAGGTACGGACCATGTCCATCGTGGGCACTTTTTGAGCGAAATTGCTTTGTTTGGAACTTTTATCAATGAGGCTATTAATCCCATCATCTACTGCTCGTTCGACGGGAATATAAAAGGAAAAGTTCGCCTACGTGCAATGTGCAAGCTTGATGAAAACACTGTTGTGTCAATGGACGGAGCTGATCAAGTAAATCGCCGCAACAGTGCAACGGAGGATGCGGGTACTCAAATGAGTGTCAGAACCGCTGAATACAACAGGAAATCCTAAACTAACACATTATCGTGAACATCATAATCTTTGTCGTCGTCGTAGACGCCGTCGTCAACATCCCAAACAAGATGATGATCAGAGTAAATCACGCGACAGAAATATTTTGGTTGAATCGGTTGATCTCTCTCATGATTGTACCCCCGTTAACCTGATGAAGGCTAAGTGGTTTAACAGCCGTTTAATATTCGATAGCGTGCTTCTTATTACGTTCTTAGGTCTACCCAAGTCAAAGATTTTTCTCTGTCCTTGGGAGTGATGCAAAAGGAAGTTCCTGATGCTGTTGATTAGGAAAGGTTCTTCATCCATCACATTTACAGTATCCTAAGGCTTCACTTGATTTCTGTTGTTTACATATGTGTATACATTCACGATACTAAGAACAACACTCATTCACACTTAAGCCTTGAATTTTTCTTTTAATTTTTAAAACTTTGTTCCACAAAAAAAAAAAAAAACGACAGGTAGAATACTTAACCTCATCCGGAAACCGTGGAGTAAAGAACTGAAAGCAGACCTCAACGTCGAGTTTCATCTTGACAGTGCCAAGCCTGCCCTTCTCCACTCCTTTCATGAAATGGGGCTCGACTAATTCCAAGCGACATTCAAATTTTTGTGTACATTGCACAGAATAAGAGAAAAAGATCTTCCGCTTCCACCAAAATGAGATAATGTACGATGATTGCCAATTCGCTTATTTTAAAAAATTCTTCAGCCCTTGTGTTGACACGTACATGCATTTTAGTCATTTTATGAATGTTTTCTTTGTACATGTGAATTTGACAATGAAGACAACATCAAATATTAAAGAGAGTCCAGGCTTTTAGTTTCTTACTGCAGTTCCCAAGTAAAATCCACTTTCAGCTGCAAGTGTTTTAACTTAACGTTCTCACCATGCATTCGCATTCTCTCTCATGGCGAGTTAATGTTTAACACCTGAAAAAACGCGTGGTCGAAAAAATAATGGCAGGATTTAGGGTTACCACAAGAAGGAAAAAAAGTAAGCCGTCAAGTCGTGTTTTGGGGTGAATGTATTAAAATTAATGCTAGTATTCACACGACAATTTCGCCTTTTAAGTTCGTGATTAAAAAAAAAAAGGAAGAACTACTTTGGAATGCTTTAGAAAAAAAGGCTTAATTAATCATCAAATAAGACTAACAACAATTGCGCGTACTTTTTTGTTCGCTTCCTCATCTCTTTTGCAACAAGAATAAGTTCACCTGCAGAAGATGCCAAGTACGTTGTCCCCGACCAAAGCTCTCCCGTTTTCTTATAGTTCACAAATTATTCCTCGGGTTCTTGTGGATTTTTCGTTTTTGCAAAAAGCTAATTAAAGTTGTAATCGTTGTACCCACGAAGGCAGACTTGTGGGTTTAGAAAAGACAGCGCAACTTTTGAACATTAAGATCAAGGCCTGTTTCCGTTCAGACTCTGACTTTATTATTGGCGATAAGACTTTGAAGCGCAGCTTTTGAAAAAAACGTCTGCTCCGGCAAACTCGAGTAAGATCTTACAATCATTATTTAGGTTAGTCAATTCCCTGAAGGCAAAGTTGCGACAACTATTTGTTTACTTGGCCAATTTGACCTGGGTTCAAAAATGACAGCAGGAAATTACAGCTCTTACATTTACAATTAAGACAGGTCCGGCGGGGTCCTTTCATCAAATCCCTTCGTCGAGCAAAAATCGGTAGCCCACAGGGTGCAGACGAAGCAGAAAGAAATGTAATGGCGTTCAGTTGATTTTCTTAAATTTCTAAAAAAACAGATATTTCAAGCTGTGGTTTGCAATTAGTGTTATTCAGATCTGTTACCCGACCAACTATTGATAAAACTGCAGCTGTCATAGTACGAATTCAAGAGATTGAAAGGCACTCCAGTCTCATTATCGCTTCACTTGGCACGTAATGCAAATTTTCGGATGGATACGATGAAAACTACTCAGGAGTCAATGTTTAATTTATGACCATTGAAAATTCCAGATCTCAATACGAATATGAGGTGTTCTCATTTCTTCCGTAATAGAGCGCCTTGTACAATTTCAGAAGCTTGTCTTTGCCTCCTATTTGGGCTCTGATCAATAAAATTTACTTTAACACCAGACGATCTATCTTCTCAATGGGGATCCTTCTTAGGGGTGAAAGGGTTTTTATTTAAGACTGTTTTAATCATCAGCGCTGTGGGAAAACTATGACCCGTTTAATTTTTATAAGTTTTCTTTCATGTTTCAGTTGAGTTGAGCGACGTGTTTCACGTGAGTAAAAAAAAAAATTCAATCAATCGCCCTCGGACAATAAGAGTCGAATTTTTTTTTTAAAAAGATATTTGCAAAATATAGCTTCCTTTTGAATCTCAACAGGTTTTTACATTCCCTATTTTCACCTTCGCAGACAGAAAGCATTTTCAGTTAGTTTGCAGGGGTTTGACATCATTTTGGCAGCACTTCCGATCATTTTTGTTTGAGCCGTAAATCAAACATAATCATTTCGAGGAGAGTAAGGACGATTTCTCAAGTTGGAGGAACAATTTTACAAGGCAAATGAGAGAGTAGTAAGTTTTCAATTGCAGTCATATCCGTTTATGCTGACAAAATGTGAAAGCAGTGTCAAAAAAGTAATCAAAAGGTATTTTTTCCGATCGCAACGACTAAAATTTGCAGTTACCCAAACGAAAGTGCCCAAGTATTAAGGAAATGGACTAAAACTGTAGTGTGTGAAAGCTACACGCGGAGTGTAAACTCAAATAACTACATAATAGACAACATGGCAAACGCAATTTCAGCTGCAGAAATAGTTGTGCCCAGGTAAACAACTTCATGAAGCATGAGGTGAAACCTGTCGGGGTTCAACTTCAGTCTGCATTCCTGAAATCGCTGTAGAACACGGTGAAGCTTCTCCAGGTGGGTGTCGTCTGTTTCCCCAGAGATACGCATTTCGACTATAAGAACACAGCAAACTTGGTCGTGACCAACACTCAGGGTCTTTAAATAACTGAGGAGAGAGTGCTGCCTTTGTAATTACATCTGCAAATGGTTAGACTCTCTAGTCTTCTCGGATAAGGACGATAACTTGGCGGAGGTCACGTCTAACAGCCCTTCAATGTTCATAATCCTGTGAGACGTAAAAGAACCCGCACACCTGTCGCAAAGAGTAGGACATGTAGTTCCCGGTGTTGTGGTCTGTATTCTGTGGTGTATCATGGTTGGGAGGGTAAATGCTCGGAGATATTAGCTACACCAAGCTACTCTAAAATCCGGGGGTAAATAAAGATGTATGATATGATGATATGGTATGAAAGATCCTTTACTCAACACATTTTAAATTGTGCGCTGGGAGAAAAATACTACACTACTAAGTTATGCGTTTATATAAATACAAACCGTGATGGGTGTTGATAATGGTGTACTCTCTACTTTCTGCGGTAAGCTTCAGTTGGTGGTATGCTTGGGAAAGATCAATTTCCATAAAAATCTCTTTACTTTCAATGATAACTGTAAGTGTGTAAAGCAGTGGGGAACTTGTAGAACTACCCGTCAAGATTTTACATTTTTCGTGTGAACCGTGACTGCATGTACATGAATTGAGAGTATCTCTCTCTCCTTCAGAAGGAGTCGCTTCTTGAGCTGGTGTGTTGTGCTGAAACCACCTTCCTTCGTTTTTTTTGTAAAACAAACTCTAGCTAAGTGACCATTTTTCTCACAGAACCTACAAGTAGACATTTTGTGGCTGCACTTACCTAGCCATTTGCTGCCGTTTATTTTCTTAGCGTGGAGCTGGTTTCATTTGAACAGCATGCGAGTTAGCATTTTGTAAAGATGTCTGGCGTCTGTTTGAGCTATCTTTAAGGCTTGTTCGAACGTAAGGTCCTTACAACCTCAACCCTAACCCCCAATGAATTGATCCCTCAAGGCTCTTTTCATGCATATATGTGCCAAAATTGCAGTTCAAGGCCAAACTTTTTACGGAGGTTGTTTTCGTACTCATGCAGTAATGGTTTTGTTTTCACTTTTAACCGGGTACGATGAAAACGGTAGGTTTCTGCAACTTCAAGTACTTTGGGTTTAAATTTGCTATAGCTTTGTCAAAATGTCCGTAAGCTGATCATACGTTTTCTTAGAGGGTATTTTAAAAAATCTGGTAAACAAAGATCTGTGTACTGTGTACTTGCTTATCAATCAAGGAGATGCTAAGACGGCAACTTTTTTTCCTGTCCGCTTCGCACTTAGCAGCGTAGGAGGCATCTGCTGCTGCTCAGTTGACCGATGTTGTTTTGGTGGTGGACAAAATACTGACCCCAGTTTATGGACTACCCCGATGAACTGCCCGAATAAACTACCACCCCCAAAAATGCTATTTCGAATGATTGCTATGGACAGAACTTCTATTTACATACTTACTTTGTACGTAGCTTGTTACTCTATCCGCCATTTTTAACAATTATACTCAATGAACATTGCTTGAAAAATTATTGACAGCCCTCCATTGACTCCGCTATGTGGTTTTAAGGCTTCCTTGCGTTTTACATTAGCCTTCAAATTTTCGGGTCTGACTAGCATGTCACTTGTATAGAATATTATTGGCGGTGTTTGAAAGATAGTTCAAAAGTAAACTGGCTGGTTTTGAATTCGGCTCCACTTTTGCATAACTATTTGTTGGAGATTTGTCACTCCAGTTTGAGAAAAAAAGGCATAATTTTCTAGTCAGTTTTTCTGTTTTGTTTTTGCAAAGCCAGCTGCCTTCTGGACTAAAGGTGGTCGATCTCAGATAGTATTGTCTCCACTAGCCATTTAGGATAGCCGCTTGCTTCTTGTCTTATTTAAAGCTGGAAGTGGCCTCCTGCATGGAAGTCTGTTTGTATGGAGTCTTTTTGACACTTGGTGGGTGACAGGAGGTGTAGTGTGTATATTAAAAGGTGTCAGTTGGCTTTTAATGCCGGGGTTTTGATGTCTCAATGATCCCTTGTTGAATATTTCTCATCTTTAAAGAAGGATGGAATGCGTTAACTTGTTGTAATAATAGGTTAATTTCACATTTCCGTACGTCATCGACGGATATATACCGAAGGCAGAAAACGTCATCGACGTAACGTTTCCGTACTATCGCCTTTATTAGGGATAACCAAGTGCGGTGACCGGAAGTGATATTTTTAGGCAACCTCGTTCCCAGGGTCTCTCGAGCGAGGAGAGACCCTGGTAGGGTCTGGTCACGTGCTTCCGTGACAATTGAAAACACTAGGGAGGAGTCCTCTCTAAACAAGGAATTTGTCGCGTTTGTCGCGTTTGTGGCCTTAATTCATGGGGTTGTAAAGTTCCTCCAAAGAAAGCCTCGGCTAAGGCGAGCAATTCTTCAGTGGCCTTCTTGAACAGATTTTTACAATGTAAAACGTCTTTGACTGAGCCGCACAATCTACAGCAACTTATAACAGACGATGTATATGTTTTCTTCGACTTTTGCAAACTATTATCGCTGGACATAGCCGCAGAAGAACATATGTTCACATACCGCAGCACGTGAAACTTGGTTTGTTTTGGTGACAACACATTCCGCACTCCAGTAGTCTCAGTATAGACAAAATTCTTACTAAGCCGCCCCTCCCTTCATTGGATAAATTTTCATCTCCCAGATTCTGGGAGACACGTGACCAGACCCTACCAGGGTCTCTCCTCGCTCGCCCCAGGCGTTAAGATGAGAGACCCTGGGAACGAGGTTGGATTTTAGGCGCACGGAATGGAGACGGCAAAATGATGTATAAATGTTCCTGATATTTGCAAAGCCTAACCAAGGGTCTCTAAATCGTACTTTTTAACGCGGCGAAACTTCGCCAAACATTCAGCATCTTCCATTTCATCAAGGTGAAACTCGCCATACGAAGATTGCTAGTTGGAAATAAATTTAGAACCGGGCGAAAGAAGGAGGGAGCAAATCCCTTATGATTTATCTAAAAGATGGCAGGAAGAACACGAACCGGCTGAACTAGAAAATTCTATTCTAGAAATTCTACGCCGAGGTGAAAATCAAAAGCTAGTGGCCAAGATTATGAGCCAGACAGCCTAAGAGTCATGATTGCTGCCCTCGACAGGCACTTGAAAGAAAAACAATATTCATTGTCAACCGTAAAAGACCGTGAATTCTACTCGTCGAAGCAGGTCTTGAAGGGAAAAGCGAAATTACTGCTACAAGCTTGCCGGTCGATATGGAAGGAGGTCAGCGGTGAGCGTCTGACAAGATGATTGGACGTTTGTTTTTGAGCTCTGTCATCTTTGCGCAAAAAACTTGTAGCCTGAACGCAATCTTTATCTTAAACATTTTGGTATAGTTTTTCCAAGTATGGCTGCCGCACTACGTAAAGAAAATCAAGAGCTAAAGCAACAGATTCAAACACTTTCAGTGGAGTTGGAGAATTTGAAAAGTCTGATCACGCATCAGCGAGCTGCAGAATCTCATGAAACCCGAGTCACTTCTCTCGATGCAGAGACAAAGTCGAACCTAAAATTTTACAGTAAAGAGTATGACGACCTTAGCAAGTTCCGACGCCAAGCCCAAAGTGAGATTCAGCGTCTCAGTACGCGACTAACCGAGATAAGCTCCAAAGTGGACGCTGTCTGTAAAGCCGTGGGCGACGAGCTTCAGGATTGTAGCTACCATTTCAATGTGAAAATTATTAATGTCCCAGAAATTAAACAGCAGGAAACGGCGAGGGAAAAGAGCGATCTTTGTGTTGCTCTTTTTAATGGCATGGGAGCAGTGGTATCGCTGCAGGACTTGGATGTGGCTCACCGAGTACCCAGGAGAAATCAAGATGGCGGACCAAAACCAATGATTTGCAAGTTTATTAGACGCCTGGCAACATTTGAGGTGATGAATCGCCGGCGAGACGCATGTAAAGTTGACCCTAACGGACTTGGCTTCTCTGAGGATGTCTCCCTGGGTGCAGTACGAATTTTTGATCACTTGAGTCCCCGACTTCAGCAGGTACTCTATGAAGCCAAGAAGTTCAAGGATCGAAACAATTATCAGTATTGTTGGGCGAAGGACTCTGTTGTTTATCTGAGGAGAGATAGCGAGTCACGGCCGATCAAGATCAAAGACCTTGGTTAACTCAGTCCAAAGACTAGCAGGAGACTTCCGTACTGCAGATTAAATTGCCACTGAGCTGAGTTACTGTCTTATTCTTTCATTTTGTTTAATCTTTTTTTATTTCATTTTTTTATAATGAAGCGTGATAATAGCTTTAACATATCCAAGTCACTTTTGCGCGAATTACCTTACTATAGTGTCAATCTTCTTTCTGCTCATGGTCAATTTAACAATACTTTAGGCGACCATCTGCCTACCAAGAAATATCTTGAAAGCCTGATTAGTGTTCATGATCTAGATTTGTTTACGTTAAACACAAATTCAGATATTAACGTACCCTGACATAAACCTCTCTGGTCAAAGAATATATAGTCGTTATTATTCCCCTCATAGCTTTAATAAATTGAAATCATCATTTTTTAAAATCCAACCAAAATTCAGCCTTCTCGCTTCTTCATAACAATATTAGAAGTTTAAAGCGTAATCTTGACGATTTTCAGACGCATGTACTTCATGAGCTCGGTTACAGATTTAGTGTTATGGGAATGACTGAAACAAGAATTTCAAATGCCAATTCCCTTGACTATAATGCTAGTATCCCGGGATACAAATTTGAATATTGCCCAACACCTTTAGCTGCTGGGGGCGTTGGGATGTATATTGATGAAGATCTTAATTATACAGTAATAGAAAAGGCATCCGAAGGCGCTTTCCAGGCTTTGTGGATTGAAATTCAGTTCCCGAGAGTGCCGGAGAATATTTGATGTGTTAATTCTTCTTCCAGCGCTCTATTTTCCCGGGAAAAATTTCTTAAATTAATTTATAAACAGAAATGAAAGATTGTCGCCACATTGCCGTCCATCTGTTTGCAGCTTAATTAACTTTATTTATTCCCATGATCAATTAAGGGCCGGCTCTCTAAAATGTGACGAGACTGATTGTAGAAAACTGACGAGCGTCGACATCTTATTTATTAAAAGTGCATAATATGTTATGATTGTATTTGTATTTTCTTAGTTTAGCGAATGGTTTAAAATTTATGCATTAACAACATAGAAAGCAAGTGAAACAATGTTGATTAAAGTCAGTATTTACAAATAAATAGGCACGCATTGCGTACGTGTGGTAGTGCAGTAACACAGCGCTTTACTCCATATTGTCAACTGAGCTGCGTTTTGTCTTCCAGGAGATTCAAGTTGTCTTTGCGTAATTTTTTTATGTTTGAGGCGAATGGCTGGCCCTCCGGTAGGGTGAGTGCGATGGCCATCATGAGACATAACGAATAATCTGTCAAAGAGAACGGTTCACCTTAAACGGGGGTGCACCAGCACGTCAAACATCACTTTATAATTGTAATTATAATGCCATGGTAGATGTCTTAGGTAAATAGCCCCCAGAGAAGACATGTGGTTACTAGCAAAATACTAAACCCAGAAAGATTGAACAAAATTAAAGGGAATCGAGAAACATTGTCTTCGAGGCTGACATGTTGATCATTTTCAAGTTCCCTTACAGCTTTTTTTTCACCACAAGTTTAAGTGTGCACTGTGAGCATCTGACAGTTTTATTAGCTTTTATTTTATTTATCCAAACCAAATTACCTTCAAATAATGTCTGATTGTTAACCTGGGGCCCGAAAAACCCTTTGTGAAACTGTCAACCACTTGTTTTGGGAAGCCAATCTTTTAACATGTTTTCAAGGTAACTAAAAGCAAAATGACTGTAAAAATTGACGACTTAAATCCTCTCCGTTCTTTAGATACAGAGGGAATTGTGATACCTGAAAATGGCCCGTAAAGTTTCGGGTATCACGAAGCATGGCTAAGGCTAACCAGCGTTAAATACCATGGAAACCTACAGGTTTTGATGCCTCTTAATTAACCCACGGGTAGCGCTAACCAGGTTTCGAGTAACCAGCCCCTGTTTGCAATGTGAACTGTGACTTTCGTTATTTGAGGGGTTGTTTGTATGTGAAGTTCTCATACGGTTTCACCGGTACTAGCTAGTTTCATTCGGTAATCAGCAGATGTTACTAGTACGACTTTCGATAAATTCCCGGTCCAAGTTCGTCCCTACCAGTAGACTAAAGTCAACCGGTTGGAATTCATTCCGGCAATTGTACAGGATCGAAATCCTCTAATATATAAACGCAAGTAACGTATGTATTCGTTATTCTAAACAAATACCTATATAATTACCTGTTATAATTTCCAACCGAGTTCAAGGGCCTACTTCTGAGTCAAAGCATGTTTCTTTTCAGTTTCGCAAAAAAGCTAAGCATTGTGATTAAAAGAGAAAAAAGCAAGAAGTTGTAACTTAAAGCAGGATACGAGAAAAAGAGGTTAGTGAGACATTCTTTAAATATTAAAATGTAATTTGGAATTAAATCGTGCAGGAAAGCGCATGCAAAATATTAAGAGATACCACTGAAATCGAGTGAGTTATAACATTGGACGATATGAGAGAATAAATTAGGTAAGAATTGGTACCGAACAGCGCAATAGTATTACAGAAACGCTATGGAAGAAGCTGACGCACTCAAAATGGAGTTCCAAAGGAGATCATCTCTTTGATCTAGAAACACAGCAAAACTTCCTTCTAAGCCCCTCTACTTATTCCTGGTCGCGCGAACTGGATCATGAGGGCTCGCCACCCCGAACACCATCGAGGAAAGAATAAAGTATTCAATTGACTCAGTCCGTTGACCCTGTTGCATTACGGACCACACTGAAATATGCGATCGACGACGGCTGTCTCTTGTCATATAGTTCCAGCTAATATGCAAACAAGACCGCCAAGACAGAATCTTACACTACCCTCTTGGTGGTTTAGGCTACATGGATTAAGAAGACTAAGCTGCTGAAAATCAGTCCTATCTTTTGTGAAAATTCCTGTCACAATCGGAAACACAGAGAATAGCGAAAAACAGACATTGCAGATGATCCAGATATTCTTTAACATTTCATTTTAATTAAAAGCAATTTCAACCTCCGCATGATCCCAAAAAGGGAAATAAAAAAGATGTGATGTGGAAGATAAGATAAGATAAACGGAGCCGGTTGAAATTACAAACCTAAACGGGTCAAAGAGACTGGATTAGCCACGTCCTGAAAAAAACCAGCATTGAACACTACTTGCCACACCCTTACATGGAATCCCCAGGGAAAGCATAGGTGAAGACGGCCCAGTCAGCTGGAGGTAGGATACAGAAGCTTAGCTAGGAAGACGTAGAGAAGAAAGATTGAAATCAAGTCTGATGAAAAAGCGTCCTTGACGGCCTCCACTCCACATAGAACTAAGTATCTCAGCAAGAAACGTGTGCAAAGTAAGGATACTTTTGTAAGCAACAACCTGCAAGTATCAAGACGTCGACATGAGTTTGCTACTCGGATAATAAGCAACAGACGTAGCTCAGTAGATCCCCGTCTCATTCCACAGACACCTGTTTCGAATTTCCTCTGATCTGTGTAGCTGTAGCTTTGAATACCCGTGAAACGGATAATTTACGGATGAGGGGGGTAAGAGGTGCGCACCACGGGCCAAAAATTTATCAGTGTCTCTACTTCGAATTCCTTGGCACCGTGTTACTCTTGTAAAATAAGGACCTTACCTTTACAATATAGTTTGTTCTCTGTCTTTCCAATCGAGGGTGCGATTCTACTGTGAGACTGCGACGAATGATGGATCATGGAGAACTTCCACTCTGAAGGTTTAAAGGTGTTTTTTTCCACCCGCCAACCGTAAGTTAGAGCCCCGACCGTTAACGTGTAAAAAATCCCAATTCCGTGATACTACAGGGCGATCGAAGGTTATGCCATGTTGATGAGGCCTGATGATGTCGTAACAGCTGTCACTGCCGGAATTATTTTATGGCTGCAAGCATAAGCTTTTTGATCAGTACATTTTGCCAGAAAAAGTTGCATAATATGAATCATCATGCAAAAGTTTACATTTTTTTATAATATGCTAATATCATGATTTATCACAAAATGCAGTAATCTTGCAGCATTCAGGTAAAATACCTCTAAACAAGTTAATGGTAAGGAACTGTCTCCATTTGTTGTTGTTTTTAACACAGTGACTGTTTAGAGCAAGAAATTCTCATTGCGCATGCTTCTACGCTTTAAAAGAAGCCAAGCTAGCAAAACGTAATGTTGAGTTCTGTGGGAACCTAGCTTTTCCAACCGTACAGTCATGAGGCAAAAACGGAAGAATGCCAACAAAATGATAATCTGTTTTGTGTCACCACGTTTATGTGTAACAACGATCTCCCCTAGGAGAATTGACTGCCGTAATCAATAAATTGACCTATTTTGCTCCAAAAAAGCAAAATACAAATGCAAAATTACTTCAGTAGTGCCCTTTTGGCAAAAATAAAATAAAAAACAAAGAAAATGATGCTCGTAGTAATGAATTGGCTTAAAAACGGTGCTAGCACAATCTATCAAAGCCTAAGAGGTGCTTAGGAGAGGGAAACAGGAATGGTGAGAGCATTTGCCTCCTCGACCAGTGTGACCACGGCGATTCCCGTATTTGGCGTCACAGGCGTGGGTTTAGTTTGTTGCTTCTGTACTGTGCTCCGAAAGGTTCTTTTCTGGGTAGCTCCGATTTTCTTTTGTCATAAAAAACCAACATTTAATTTGATTTAAATATACGGTGTCCCCTGATAATGCCTTAGTGCTAGAAGACTTAGCACTTCAATAGTAAGCATACGTAAGTAGGTAGTTGGGTTTCGTTTTGTTTAAGGTAACTTTAACGAACCCAATATCCTTTTAAACGTCAATTAGTTTTACAAGAGAAATTACTGAGAGGTATTTTCCCTAAAGTCACGGTTTTAGATCACTTACGTTATACAAGTTTTCAGCAATCCACGAGGTTAGGCAAATAGGCAATCAAATAGGGATATCATCACGCGCGGAGAAAAAGGCAACCCCACGCATTGCGCGAAACAACAATGGCGGAGGAAGCAATCGTTGATACGGTCTTTGTCGATGAAGTGTCAGTCTGTCATCAAAGTCTGTGGCAAGTGGGCAAAGAAAACGATCCGTGTCACCTGGTATTGCTCGAAATAACCATGGGAAACAATATTTGATGTTAAAACCGGTTCCAACCAAAGAAATGGAATTGTTAGGTTTGTGAATATGCAGCTAGCCCCAGGCCTTATTTCTTGTCTTCTTTAGCCTCAAGCTTCTTTGTAGCTTTCAGAGCTTTTGACGTTTCTTTATCGTTTCAACTGACACGAAAAGAAATAACCAGATAAATGAAGCCGATGTTTCAGGTTAGGGCCAGGGTTAGTTATGGTTTGAAGTTACGCCATACCACAGACATACTTACATTTATAAAAACGTACAATATGTCCACTCAATATATATGTATTGATGTTATCGACGCCTTCATCAACGAAATGTTGACAAGTTCATAAGGTTCAATTTCCGTTTTGTTCTAAAGATGGACCATTAATGTTAGCAACACACGGAAAGCCCTGCAGAATTTAAAATTAATCAACTTGGGTTGTCTTTGCGTTCAGGTTATGCCTCAAGGTGTCTTCGAGTGATTAGTTGAAAACACGCTTGTTCGGGAACCTGTATATGGTGGGATCGGTAACCGTCGCATTTGCTGGCCGGATATTCTGCATTTTAGTTTTTGAACGGG
>NC_090888.1:51073984-51088984 GCF_036669925.1 Montipora capricornis
AATGGCATCGTCAAAAAGGACCAACGAGCAAGATCAGAAAGTACCATGTTGCAGTATAAACTGATACGTTGGTCGATTTTTAATGAAGATTTTCTCGATATTTCTATGAGGACCCACGATGCTTTACTGCGAGGTTACCCACTATAGTGAGCGTGTGAATATTAAGGCAAGCGCGGCTGCTTCTAAAATGTCCGTAGCCGAAAAGGGCCATTGTGTGCATTTGAAAACAATGAAAAGTGCTTTCCGTTTGCTGAAAAGCGCTCTGTTTCGTTGAGTTCAATTGAAAGTGCGTTGGCAAGGAGCATCACTTCAGTTGCCAAATAACATCTGCCTGAGACCGCTTCGAAAACATGTCTCACTGAGCAAATCGATCTTGCAAAGAAATTAATTAATGCAAAGTAGATATCCTAAAATGGGACTTTGAAATGTGCGTTATTACCTAACCGTAACCCTGTTAACGTCGAACGAAATATATTGCTAAAACCGTTAACGATATCAAAATTGTAGGCCTTGAATGCAAGAAATAATAATTTCATAAGTAGTGGATTCGCACAAGAATGGTCGCATGGGTATATTAATTTTTGTGTAGTTACCTGTGTTAGAATTCCTTAGCTATGGTTGATGTATAATTAATCTGTATCACTCTTATTGTCTGTGAATGGACAAGGAAAGGGGCACCCAACGTCAATTTTAGGAAAATCTTGTTCGGCAGACGATTTGAGATCTAGAATTTTCGGAATATTTGTTGTAAAATGTCTTGCTTGCCTGCCCCTTTCGAAAAGGTAAGGTTTGATCTCTATAGTTTCCGGATCACTAGACTTTTCGCTCAGAAATCCGAACAGATGAAAAATTTTTAGGGCATAAAAATATGCCTATATCTACCGTTTAAATACTAAAATACTTTTAACAATGCTATGTTTAAGTGGTTTTGAACTAAATTCCCGTTGGGTGCCCCTGGCAAGGAGTTACTCCGCCGGCATTATATTCGAGGTCACTTGTCTCTAGAAACACAAGAGACTATGTTTCTTAGTAAGGTTTTTTTCTTAAAGGTTTTCCTTCTAAATATTCAGGATAGGTGAGACAACTTTTAAAGTCAGTTCGGGCAAACTTTATCGGTCGCAGACAACGTATTAACGGGTCAAAAAATCGTCAGGCATTGTAAACACCAGAAATACTTAAACAGTCGGACATTAATGCTTAATGTACTCCTTATATGAAAATCCCCGTATCCGTTTTTCATTTGTAAAACACCAAATAAATTGAGACTGACACAGAATAATGATTTTATCTGCGAAGGTGGAGATAATACAAACGTGATTTATCTTCACCTTACATCGATACATCGCCGGCCACCTTCTCCTGAGTCAATTCTGTTCCATCGAGACCAGACGTCACTTTGGCAATATATCACTGATATAATCTAGAGCTTCTTTAATTAGGGTATTACAGATTGTTGCAATACTCATGACAGGAAGAGGTGAGAACGCAACTTTTTTTCGTTTTGTTAATGGACGATATTTATACTTAATCTCAAAAAGCAATTACTTTTGTGTATTATGAATTCATGAATTCTGTGCTTACCACGAGTTGCCATGGGTTTGGAAGCAGATGTGATTCGTCTGACCAGCACACATAACTGTGATCCGCTTTCATTTGAGGAGGTTTTGTATCCTGCTGCACTGTTTTCCCCAAACCGTTTTATTGGAACCTCCCTATTGTGTTTTAGAATGGCTCTTAAAGCAGTTGATATTTTCGAAGGTACCTTTCTTGCGGTAATATTATAGTCACAATGGTGGGAAACGGAATTGTGAGCGTGATTCTCGTGAAGCATCGAAGCTTCCTCCTTAAAAATCGGCCAACGTATCAATTTATTCTGAACATGGTAATTTCCGATCTCGTCGTTGGTCTTTTGACGATGCCATTTGAACTTATCAATGTTCTTCCCAATGAATGGATCTTTGGACGAACGGCATGCAAGATAAATAGAGTTCATCGAAATTGCCGTCTTGGTAACCGCTGTCTTCACTCATGCTTTATTCGCATTCTATCGATATAGCAGCTTGGCTCATCCCTACTTGACTAAGATAGAGACAAGAGTGGTAAGAAAAAAATGCTCATCTTGTCGTGGATTTACCAGCCTTTGTCTCAACTCCCTACCTGTACATGTTCGAGATATCACTTACAGATTCCAATGTGATTTGCACTCCGAATACGATTCCAATTAAGTGGTTGGATAAACTGTACGAGGCCGTCGAGTTTTCCCTCGTCCTGTTGATACCCTTTCTGATCTTGTGTTGGTGTTATTTTCACGTAGCTCGGATAAATGCGGCGGGGAAATGGCTCCGTATCGGATGCTTGTGATGTAACTCGGCTTTCCGTCATTTCAAAGAGCAAAAGACGAGTGACACGGACGGCTGGCTTAGTTGCAATAACTTTCACTGTGTGCTGGCTTCCAACCTTCATTGTGTTATGCTTTTCGTATCGTGGCAGGTACGGACCATGTCCATCGTGGGCACTTTTTGAGCGAAATTGCTTTGTTTGGAACTTTTATCAATGAGGCTATTAATCCCATCATCTACTGCTCGTTCGACGGAATATAAAAGGAAAAGTTCGCCTACGTGCAATGTGCAAGCTTGATGAAAACACTGTTGTGTCAATGGACGGAGCTGATCAAGTAAATCGCCGCAACAGTGCAACGGAGGATGCGGGTACTCAAATGAGTGTCAGAACCGATGAATACAACAGGAAATCCTAAACTAACACATTATCGTTGAACATCATCAATCTTTGTCGTCGTCGTAGACGCCGTCGTCAACATCCCAAACAAGATGATGATCAGAGTAAATCACGCGACAGAAATATTTTGGTTGAATCGGTTGATCTCTCTCATGATTGTACCCCCGTTAACCTGATGAAGCTAAGTGGTTTAACGGCCGTTTAATATTCGATAGCGTGCTTCTTATTACGTTCTTAGGTCTACCCAAGTCAAAGATTTTTCTCTTTCCTTGGGAGTGATGCAAAAGGAAGTTCCTGATGCTGTTGATTAGGAAAGGTTCTTCATCCATCACATTTACAGTATCCTAAGGCTTCACTTGATTTCTGTTGTTTACATACGTGTATACATTCACGATACGAAGAACAACACTCATTCACACTTAAGCCTTGAATTTTTCTTTAAATTTTTAAAACTTTGTTCCAAAAAAAAAAAAAACGACAGGTACAACACTAAACCTTATCCGGAGACCGTGGAGTAAAGAACTGAAGGCAGACTTCAACGTCGAGTTTCAGCCTGACAGTGCCAAGCCTGCCCTTCTCACTCCTTTCATGAAATGGGGCTCGACTAATTCCAAGCGACATTCAAATTTTTGTGTACATTGCACAGAATAAGAGAGAAAAAGATCTTCCGCTTCCACCCAAAATGAGATAATGTACGATGATTGCCAATTCGCTTATTTTAAAAAAATCTTCATCCCTTGTGTTGACACGTACATGCATTTTAGTCATTTTATGAATGTTTTCTTTGTACATGTGAATTTGACAATGAGACAACATCAAATATTAAAGAGTCCCAGGCTTTTAGTTTCTTACTGCAGTTCCCAAGTAAAATCCACTTTCAGCTGCAAGTGTTTTAACTTAACGTTCTCACCATGCATTCGCATTCTCTCTCATGGCGAGTTAATGTTTAACACCTGAAAAAACGCGTGGTCGAAAAAATAATGGCAGGATTTAGGGTTACCACAAGAAGGAAAAAAGTAAGCCGTCAAGTCGTGTTTTGGGGTGAATGTATTAAAAGTAATGCTAGTATTCACACGACAATTTCGCCTTTTAAGTTCGTGATTAAAAAAAAAAAGGAAGAACTACTTTGGAATGCTTTAGAAAAAAAGGCTTAATTAATCATCAAATAAGACTAACAACAATTGCGCGTACTTTTTTGTTCGCTTCCTCATCTCTTTTGCAACAAGAATAAGTTCACCTGCAGAAGATGCCAAGTACGTTGTCCCCGACCAAAGCTCTCCCGTTTTCTTATAGTTCACAAATTATTCTCGGGTTCTTGTGGATTTTCGTTTTTGCAAAAAGCTAATTAAAGTTGTAATCGTTGTACCCACGAAGGCAGACTTGGGGGTTTAGAAAAGACAGCGCAACTTTTGAACATTAAGCTCAAGGCCTGTTTCCGTTCAGACTCTGACTTTATTATTGGCGATAAGACTTTGAAGCGCAGCTTTTTGAAAAAAACGTCTGCTCCGGCAAACTCGAGTAAGATCTTACAATCATTATTTAGGTTAGTCAATTCCCTGAAGGCAAAGTTGCGACAACTATTTGTTTACTTGGCCAATTTGACCTGGGTTCAAAAATGACAGCAGGAAATTACAGCTCTTACATTTACAATTAAGACAGGTCCGGCGGGGTCCTTTCATCAAATCCCTTCGTCCAGCAAAAATCGGTAGCCCACAGGGTGCAGACGAAGCAGAAAGAAATGTAATGGCGTTCAGTTGATTTTCTTAAATTTTCTAAAAAAACAGATATTTCAAGCTGTGGTTTGCAATTAGTGTTATTCAGATCTGTTACCCGACCAACTATTGATAAAACTGCAGCTGTCATAGTACGAATTCAAGAGATTGAAAGGCACTCCAGTCTCATTATCGCTTCACTTGGCACGTAATGCAAATTTTCGGATGGATACGATGAAAACTACTCAGGAGTCAATGTTTAATTTATGACCATTGAAACTTCCAGATCTCAATACGAATATGAGGTGTTCTCATTTCTTCCGTAATAGAGCGCCATGTACCAATTTCAGAAGCTTGTCTTTGCCTCCTATTTGGGCTCTGATCAATAAAATTTACTTTAACACCAGACGATCTATCTTCTCAATGGGGATCCTTCTTAGGGGTGAAAGGGTTTTTATTTAAGACTGTTTTAATCATCAGCGCTGGGGAAAACTATGACCCGTTTAATTTTTATAAGGTTTTCTTTCATGTTTCAGTTGAGTTGAGCGAACGTGTTTCACGTGAGTAAAAAAAAAAATTCAATCAATCGCCCTCGGACAATAAGAGTCGAATTTTTTTTTTAAAAAGATATTTGCAAATTATAGCTTCCTTTTGAATCTCAACAGGTTTTTACATTCCCTATTTTTACCTTCGGCAGGACAGAAAGCATTTTCAGTTAGTTTGCAGGGGTTTGACATCATTTTGGCAGCACTTCCGATCATTTTTGTTTGAGCCGTAAATCAAACATAATCATTTCGAGGAGAGTAAGGACGATTTCTCAAGTTGGAGGAACAATTTTACAAGGCAAATGAGAGAGTAGTAAGTTTTCAATTGCAGTCATATCCGTTTATGCTGACAAAATGTGAAAGCAGTGTCAAAAAAGTAATCAAAAGGTTTATTTTTCCGATCGCAACGACTAAAATTTGCAGTTACCCAAACGAAAGTGCCCAAGTATTAAGGAAATGGACTAAAACTGTAGTGTGTGAAAGCTACACGCGGAGTGTAAACTCAAATAACTACATAATAGACAACATGGCAAACGCAATTTCAGCTGCAGAAATAGTTGTGCCCAGGTAAACAACTTCATGAAGCATGAGGTGAAACCTGTCGGGGTTCAACTTCAGTCTGCATTCCTGAAATCGCTGTAGAACACGGTGAAGCTTCTCCAGGTGGGTGTCGTCTGTTTCCCCAGAGATACACATTTCGACTATAAGAACACAGCAAACGTGGTCGTGACCAACACTCAGGGTCTTTAAATAACTGAGGAGAGAGTGCTGCCTTTGTAATTACATCTGCAAATGGTTAGACTCTCTAGTCTTCTCGGATAAGGACGATAACTTGGCGGAGGTCACGTCTAACAGCCCTTCAATGTTCATAATCCTGTGAGACGTAAAAGAACCCGCACACCTGTCGCAAAGAGTAGGACATGTAGTTCCCGGTGTTGTGGTCTGTATTCTGTGGTGTATCATGGTTGGGAGGGTAAATGCTCGGAGATATTAGCTACACCAAGCTACTCTAAAATCCGGGGGTAAATAAAGATGTATGATATGATGATATGGTATGAAAGATCCTTTACTCAACACATTTTAAATTGTGCGCTGGGAGAAAAATACTACACTACTAAGTTATGCGTTATATAAATACAAACCGTGATGGGTGTTGATAATGGTGTACTCTCTACTTTCTGCGGTAAGCTTCAGTTGGTGGTATGCTTGGGAAAGATCAATTTCCATAAAAATCTCTTTACTTTCAATGATAGCTGTAAGTGTGTAAAGCAGTGGGGAACTTGTAGAACTACCCGTCAAGATTTTACATTTTTCGTGTGAACCGTGACTGCATGTACATGAATTGAGAGTATCTCTCTCTCCTTCAGAAGGAGTCGCTTCTTGAGCTGGTGTGTTGTGCTGAAACCACCTTCCTTCGTTTTTTTTGTAAAACAAACTCTAGCTAAGTGACCATTTTTCTCACAGAACCTACAAGTAGAAATTTTGTGGCTGCATTACCTAGCCATTTGCTGCCGTTTATTTTCTTAGCGTGGAGCTGGTTTCATTTGAACAGCATGCGAGTTAGCATTTTGTAAAGATGTCTGGCGTCTGTTTGAGCTATCTTTAAGGCTTGTTCGAACGTAAGGTCCTTACAACCTCAACCCTAACCCCCAATGAATTGATCCCTCAAGGCTCTTTTCATGCATATATGTGCCAAAATTGCAGTCAAGGCCAAACTTTTTACGGAGGTTGTTTTCGTACTCATGCAGTAATGGTTTTGTTTTCACTTTTAACCGGGTACGATGAAAACGGTAGGTTTCTGCAACTTCAAGTACTTTGGGTTTAAATTTGCTATAGCTTTGTCAAAATGTCCGTAAGCTGATCATACGTTTTCTTAGAGGGTATTTTAAAAAATCTGGTAAACAAAGATCTGTGTACTGTGTACTTGCTTATCAATCAAGGAGATGCTAAGACGGCAACTTTTTTTCCTGTCCGCTTCGCACTTAGCAGCGTAGGAGGCATCTGCTGCTGCTCAGTTGACCGATGTTGTTTTGGTGGTGGACAAAATACTGACCCAGTTTATGGACTACCCCGATGAACTGCCCGAATAAACTACCACCCCCAAAAATGCTATTTCGAATGATTGCTATGGACAGAAACTTCTATTACATACTTACTTTGTACGTAGCTTGTTACTCTATCCGCCATTTTTAACAATTATACTCAATGAACATTGCTTGAAAAATTATTGACAGCCCTCCATTGACTCCGCTATGTGGTTTTAAGGCTTCCTTGCGTTTTACATTAGCCTTCAAATTTTCGGGTCTGACTAGCATGTCACTTGTATAGAATATTATTGGCGGTGTTTGAAAGATAGTTCAAAAGTAAACTGGCTGGTTTTGAATTCGGCTCCACTTTTGCATAACTATTTGTTGGAGATTTGTCACTCCAGTTTGAGAAAGAAGGCATAATTTTCTAGTCAGTTTTTCTGTTTTGTTTTTGCAAAGCCAGCTGCCTTCTGGACTAAGAGTGGTCGATCTCAGATAGCATTGTCTCCACTAGCCATTTAGGATAGCCGCTTGCTTCTTGTCTTATTTAAAGCTGGAAGTGGCCTCCTGCATGGAAGTCTGTTTGTATGGAGTCTTTTGACACTTGGTGGGTGACAGGAGGTGTAGTGTGTATATTAAAAGGTGTCAGTTGGCTTTTAATGCCGGGGTTTTGATGTCTCAATGATCCCTTGTTGAATATTTCTCCTCTTTAAAGAAGGACGGAATGCGTTAACTTGTTGTAATAATAGGTTAATTTCACATTTCCGTACGTCATCGACGGATATATACCGAAGGCAGAAAACGTCATCGACGTAACGTTTCCGTACTATCGCCTTTATTAGGGATAACCAAGTGCGGTGACCGGAAGTGATATTTTTAGGCAACCTCGTTCCCAGGGTCTCTCGAGCGAGGAGAGACCCTGGTAGGGTCTGGTCACGTGCTTCCGTGACAATTGAAAACACTAGGGAGGAGTCTCTCTAAACAAGGAATTTGTCGCGTTTGTCGCGTTTGTGGCCTTAATTCATGGGGTTGTAAAGTTCCTCCAAAGAAAGCCTCGGCTAAGGCGAGCAATTCTTCAGTGGCCTTCTTGAACAGATTTTTACAATGTAAAACGTCTTTGACTGAGCCGCACAATCTACAGCAACTTATAACAGACGATGTATATGTTTTCTTCGACTTTTGCAAACTATTATCGCTGGACATAGCCGCAGAAGAACATATGTTCACATACCGCAGCACGTGAAACTTGGTTTGTTTTGGTGACAACACATTCCGCACTCCAGTAGTCTCAGTATAGACAAAATTCTTACTAAGCCGCCCCTCCCTTCATTGGATAAATTTTCATCTCCCAGATTCTGGGAGACACGTGACCAGACCCTACCAGGGTCTCTCCTCGCTCGCCCCAGGCGTTAAGATGAGAGACCCTGGGAACGAGGTTGGATTTTAGGCGCACGGAATGGAGACGGCAAAATGATGTATAAATGTTCCTGATATTTGCAAAGCCTAACCAAGGGTCTCTAAATCGTACTTTTTAACGCGGCGAAACTTCGCCAAACATTCAGCATCTTCCATTTCATCAAGGTGAAACTCGCCATACGAAGATTGCTAGTTGGAAATAAATTTAGAACCGGGCGAAAGAAGGAGGGAGCAAATCCCTTATGATTTATCTAAAAGATGGCAGGAAGAACACGAACCGGCTGAACTAGAAAATTCTATTCTAGAAATTCTACGCCGAGGTGAAAATCAAAAGCTAGTGGCCAAGATTATGAGCCAGACAGCCTAAGAGTCATGATTGCTGCCCTCGACAGGCACTTGAAAGAAAAACAATATTCATTGTCAACCGTAAAAGACCGTGAATTCTACTCGTCGAAGCAGGTCTTGAAGGGAAAAGCGAAATTACTGCTACAAGCTTGCCGGTCGATATGGAAGGAGGTCAGCGGTGAGCGTCTGACAAGATGATTGGACGTTTGTTTTTGAGCTCTGTCATCTTTGCGCAAAAAACTTGTAGCCTGAACGCAATCTTTATCTTAAACATTTTGGTATAGTTTTTCCAAGTATGGCTGCCGCACTACGTAAAGAAAATCAAGAGCTAAAGCAACAGATTCAAACACTTTCAGTGGAGTTGGAGAATTTGAAAAGTCTGATCACGCATCAGCGAGCTGCAGAATCTCATGAAACCCGAGTCACTTCTCTCGATGCAGAGACAAAGTCGAACCTAAAATTTTACAGTAAAGAGTATGACGACCTTAGCAAGTTCCGACGCCAAGCCCAAAGTGAGATTCAGCGTCTCAGTACGCGACTAACCGAGATAAGCTCCAAAGTGGACGCTGTCTGTAAAGCCGTGGGCGACGAGCTTCAGGATTGTAGCTACCATTTCAATGTGAAAATATTAATGTCCCAGAAATTAAACAGCAGGAAACGGCGAGGGAAAAGAGCGATCTTTGTGTTGCTCTTTTTAATGGCATGGGAGCAGTGGTATCGCTGCAGGACTTGGATGTGGCTCACCGAGTACCCAGGAGAAATCAAGATTGCGGACCAAAATCAATGATTTGCAAGTTTATTAGACGCCTGGCAACATTTGAGGTGATGAATCGCCGGCGAGACGCATGTAAAGTTGACCCTAACGGACTTGGCTTCTCTGAGGATGTCTCCCTGGGTGCAGTACGAATTTTTGATCACTTGAGTCCCCGACTTCAGCAGGTACTCTATGAAGCCAAGAAGTTCAAGGATCGAAACAATTATCAGTATTGTTGGGCGAAGGACTCTGTTGTTTATCTGAGGAGAGATAGCGAGTCACGGCCGATCAAGATCAAAGACCTTGGTTAACTCAGTCCAAAGACTAGCAGGAGACTTCCGTACTGCAGATTAAATTGCCACTGAGCTGAGTTACTGTCTTATTCTTTCATTTTGTTTAATCTTTTTTTATTTCATTTTTTTATAATGAAGCGTGATAATAGCTTTAACATATCCAAGTCACTTTTGCGCGAATTACCTTACTATAGTGTCAATCTTCTTTCTGCTCATGGTCAATTTAACAATACTTTAGGCGACCATCTGCCTACCAAGAAATATCTTGAAAGCCTGATTAGTGTTCATGATCTAGATTTGTTTACGTTAAACACAAATTCAGATATTAACGTACCCTGACATAAACCTCTCTGGTCAAAGAATATATAGTCGTTATTATTCCCCTCATAGCTTTAATAAATTGAAATCATCATTTTTAAAATCCAACCAAAATTCAGCCTTCTCGCTTCTTCATAACAATATTAGAAGTTTAAAGCGTAATCTTGACGATTTTCAGACGCATGTACTTCATGAGCTCGGTTACAGATTTAGTGTTATGGGAATGACTGAAACAAGAATTTCAAATGCCAATTCCCTTGACTATAATGCTAGTATCCCGGGATACAAATTTGAATATTGCCCAACACCTTTAGCTGCTGGGGGCGTTGGGATGTATATTGATGAAGATCTTAATTATACAGTAATAGAAAAGGCATCCGAAGGCGCTTTCCAGGCTTTGTGGATTGAAATTCAGTTCCCGAGAGTGCCGGAGAATATTTGATGTGTTAATTCTTCTTCCAGCGCTCTATTTTCCCGGGAAAAATTTCTTAAATTAATTTATAAACAGAAATGAAAGATTGTCGCCACATTGCCGTCCATCTGTTTGCAGCTTAATTAACTTTATTTTATTCCCATGATCAATTAAGGGCCGGCTCTCTAAAATGTGACGAGACTGATTGTAGAAAACTGACGAGCGTCGACATCTTATTTATTAAAAGTGCATAATATGTTATGATTGTATTTGTATTTTCTTAGTTTAGCGAATGGTTTAAAATTTATGCATTAACAACATAGAAAGCAAGTGAAACAATGTTGATTAAAGTCAGTATTTACAAATAAATAGGCACGCATTGCGTACGTGTGGTAGTGCAGTAACACAGCGCTTTACTCCATATTGTCAACTGAGCTGCGTTTTGTCTTCCAGGAGATTCAAGTTGTCTTTGCGTAATTTTTTTATGTTTGAGGCGAATGGCTGGCCCTCCGGTAGGGTGAGTGCGATGGCCATCATGAGACATAACGAATAATCTGTCAAAGAGAACGGTTCACCTTAAACGGGGGTGCACCAGCACGTCAAACATCACTTTATAATTGTAATTATAATGCCATGGTAGATGTCTTAGGTAAATAGCCCCCAGAGAAGACATGTGGTTACTAGCAAAATACTAAACCCAGAAAGATTGAACAAAATTAAAGGGAATCGAGAAACATTGTCTTCGAGGCTGACATGTTGATCATTTTCAAGTTCCCTTACAGCTTTTTTTTCACCACAAGTTTAAGTGTGCACTGTGAGCATCTGACAGTTTTATTAGCTTTTATTTTATTTATCCAAACCAAATTACCTTCAAATAATGTCTGATTGTTAACCTGGGGCCCGAAAAACCCTTTGTGAAACTGTCAACCACTTGTTTTGGGAAGCCAATCTTTTAACATGTTTTCAAGGTAACTAAAAGCAAAATGACTGTAAAAATTGACGACTTAAATCCTCTCCGTTCTTTAGATACAGAGGGAATTGTGATACCTGAAAATGGCCCGTAAAGTTTCGGGTATCACGAAGCATGGCTAAGGCTAACCAGCGTTAAATACCATGGAAACCTACAGGTTTTGATGCCTCTTAATTAACCCACGGGTAGCGCTAACCAGGTTTCGAGTAACCAGCCCCTGTTTGCAATGTGAACTGTGACTTTCGTTATTTGAGGGGTTGTTTGTATGTGAAGTTCTCATACGGTTTCACCGGTACTAGCTAGTTTCATTCGGTAATCAGCAGATGTTACTAGTACGACTTTCGATAAATTCCCGGTCCAAGTTCGTCCCTACCAGTAGACTAAAGTCAAACCGGTTGGAATTCATTCCGGCAATTGTACAGGATCGAAATCCTCTAATATATAAACGCAAGTAACGTATGTATTCGTTATTCTAAACAAATACCTATATAATTACCTGTTATAATTTCCAACCGAGTTCAAGGGCCTACTTCTGAGTCAAAGCATGTTTCTTTTCAGTTTCGCAAAAAAGCTAAGCATTGTGATTAAAAGAGAAAAAAGCAAGAAGTTGTAACTTAAAGCAGGATACGAGAAAAAGAGGTTAGTGAGACATTCTTTAAATATTAAAATGTAATTTGGAATTAAATCGTGCAGGAAAGCGCATGCAAAATATTAAGAGATACCACTGAAATCGAGTGAGTTATAACATTGGACGATATGAGAGAATAAATTAGGTAAGAATTGGTACCGAACAGCGCAATAGTATTACAGAAACGCTATGGAAGAAGCTGACGCACTCAAAATGGAGTTCCAAAGGAGATCATCTCTTTGATCTAGAAACACAGCAAAACTTCCTTCTAAGCCCCTCTACTTATTCCTGGTCGCGCGAACTGGATCATGAGGGCTCGCCACCCCGAACACCATCGAGGAAAGAATAAAGTATTCAATTGACTCAGTCCGTTGACCCTGTTGCATTACGGACCACACTGAAATATGCGATCGACGACGGCTGTCTCTTGTCATATAGTTCCAGCTAATATGCAAACAAGACCGCCAAGACAGAATCTTACACTACCCTCTTGGTGGTTTAGGCTACATGGATTAAGAAGACTAAGCTGCTGAAAATCAGTCCTATCTTTTGTGAAAATTCCTGTCACAATCGGAAACACAGAGAATAGCGAAAAACAGACATTGCAGATGATCCAGATATTCTTTAACATTTCATTTTAATTAAAAGCAATTTCAACCTCCGCATGATCCCAAAAAGGGAAATAAAAAAGATGTGATGTGGAAGATAAGATAAGATAAACGGAGCCGGTTGAAATTACAAACCTAAACGGGTCAAAGAGACTGGATTAGCCACGTCCTGAAAAAACCAGCATTGAACACTACTTGCCACACCCTTACATGGAATCCCCAGGGAAAGCATAGGTGAAGACGGCCCAGTCAGCTGGAGGTAGGATACAGAAGCTTAGCTAGGAAGACGTAGAGAAGAAAGATTGAAATCAAGTCTGATGAAAAAGCGTCCTTGACGGCCTCCACTCCACATAGAACTAAGTATCTCAGCAAGAAACGTGTGCAAAGTAAGGATACTTTTGTAAGCAACAACCTGCAAGTATCAAGACGTCGACATGAGTTTGCTACTCGGATAATAAGCAACAGACGTAGCTCAGTAGATCCCCGTCTCATTCCACAGACATCTGTTTCGAATTTCCTCTGATCTGTGTAGCTGTAGCTTTGAATACCCGTGAAACGGATAATTTACGGATGAGGGGGGTAAGAGGTGCGCACCACGGGCCAAAAATTTATCAGTGTCTCTACTTCGAATTCCTTGGCACCGTGTTACTCTTGTAAAATAAGGACCTTTACCTTTACAATATAGTTTGTTCTCTGTCTTTCCAATCGAGGGTGCGATTCTACTGTGAGACTGCGACGAATGATGGATCATGGAGAACTTCCACTCTGAAGGTTTAAAGGTGTTTTTTTCCACCCGCCAACCGTAAGTTAGAGCCCCGACCGTTAACGTGTAAAAAATCCCAATTCCGTGATACTACAGGGCGATCGAAGGTTATGCCATGTTGATGAGGCCTGATGATGTCGTAACAGCTGTCACTGCCGGAATTATTTTATGGCTGCAAGCATAAGCTTTTTGATCAGTACATTTTGCCAGAAAAAGTTGCATAATATGAATCATCATGCAAAAGTTTACATTTTTTTATAATATGCTAATATCATGATTTATCACAAAATGCAGTAATCTTGCAGCATTCAGGTAAAATACCTCTAAACAAGTTAATGGTAAGGAACTGTCTCCATTTGTTGTTGTTTTTAACACAGTGACTGTTTAGAGCAAGAAATTCTCATTGCGCATGCTTCTACGCTTTAAAGAAGCCAAGCTAGCAAACGTAATGTTGAGTTCTGTGGGAACCTAGCTTTCCAACCGTACAGTCATGAGGCAAAAACGGAAGAATGCCAACAAAATGATAATCTGTTTTGTTTCACCACGTTTATGTGTAACAACGATCTCCCCTAGGAGAATTGACTGCGTAATCAATAAATGACCTATTTTGCTCCAAAAAAGCAAAATACAAATGCAAAATTACTTCAGTAGTGCTCCTTTTGGCAAAAATAAAATAAAAAAACAAAGAAAATGATGCTCGTAGTAATGAATTGGCTTAAAAACGGTGCTAGCACAATCTATCAAAGCCTAAGATGTGCTTAGGAGAGGGAAACAGGAATGGTGAGAGCATTTGCCTCCTCGACCAGTGTGACCAGGCGATTCCCGTATTTGGCGTCACATGCGTGGGTTTAGTTTGTTGCTTCTGTACTGTGCTCCGAAAGGTTCTTTTCTGGGTACTCCGATTTTCTTTTGTCATAAAAAACCAACATTTAATTTGATTTAAATATACGGTGTCCCCTGATAATGCCTTAGTGCTAGAAGACTTAGCACTTCAATAGTAAGCATACGTAAGTAGGTAGTTGGGTTTCGTTTTGTTTAAGGTAACTTTAACGAACCCAATATCCTTTTAAACGTCAATAGTTTTACAAGAGAAAATTACTGAGAGGTATTTTCCCTAAAGTCACGGTTTTAGATCACTTACGTATACAAGTTTCAGCAATCCCACGAGGTTAGGCAAATAGGCAATCAAATAGGGATATCATCACGCGCGGAGAAAAAAGGCAACCCACGCATTGCGCGAAACAACAATGGCGGAGGAAGCAATCGTTGATACGGTCTTTGTCGATGAAGTGTCAGTCTGTCATCAAAGTCTGTGGCAAGTGGGCAAAGAAAACGATCCGTGTCACCTGGTATTGCTCGAAATAACCATGGGAAACAATATTTGATGTTAAAACCGGTTCCAACCAAAGAAATGGAATTGTTAGGTTTGTGAATATGCAGCTAGCCCCAGGCCTTATTTCTTGTCTTCTTTAG
>NC_090888.1:51093984-51096484 GCF_036669925.1 Montipora capricornis
TTTGAAGCCTGCAACTACTCCGCTCTATGTCCACAGCAAATCTAACCATCCCCCTTGCATAATAAAGAACATCCCTGAAGCAATTAACAAAAGATTATCTGAAATCTCATCAGACGAGGAAGCCTTCAAAGAGGCAGCACCGCCCTACCAAGAAGCGTTGCAGAAAAGCGGTTATTCACACACCCTCAAATTCACCCCACCACAGCAGTCACCAGAATCCACCACTTACAAGAGAAAGAGGCAAAGAAACATAATTTGGTTCAACCCACCATTTAGTAAAAATGTTCAAACCAATATAGGAAGAGAATTTCGAAATTTGATCGAGAGGTGCTTCCCACCGAACCATAAATTAAGAAAACTGTTTAACAAAAACAATCTTAAGCTAAGTTATAGTTGTTCACCAAACATAAAACAGATCATCGATGAACACAACAAAACCACCCTAAGCCAGAACATGTCACCTCCACAACAAACACCCACCAAACTCTGCAACGGCAGAGCACCAGACAAATGCCCTTTGAAAGGACAATGCTTAGTCAAGGAAGTAGTGTATCAAGCCACCACCACGACCGCCGAAAGCGCAGAGACGTACGTCGGCCTCACCGCCACTGAGTTCAAGACGAGATGGCGAAACCACCAAATGTCATTCAAAAACGAAAGTAAAAAGAATGACACCGAACTGAGCAAACATCTATGGCAGCTAAAAGATCAAAAGAAAGACTTCGCAATCTCCTGGAAAATTCTAGCCAAGGCCAAATCTTATAGCAACCTTACTAAACGATGTAATCTATGTAGTACCGAGAAATTCTATATTGTATATAAACCGGACATGGCAACGCTCAACAAACGTAATGAACTCGTATCGACTTGCAGGCACAAGCGAAATTTTATCCTTAGGTTCAATCGCATCCTCAACAACCAATCATAAATTTACAAATGCTTTTTTACTATTGTTTTTCAAGTTTGAATCTTGTAACGATCACGCTACTGATGTATATAAACCCCAGCGATGCTACAGTGTACATGGAATTTAACTGATGAGTGGCCCAACTCCTTGTTGGTCTACGAAACAGACCTGTATTAAAGTCCATATGAAACTATATTGAGTAGAAAAACATTGTTATATATATATATATATATATATATATATATATAAAACTCGTTAAAAATGAAGCCGAAAATGGACAACTTTTGGTTTAAAAACTATAAAAAAATTTAAAATTTTATAAAACGTTTCAGTCTCTCGACCTTCTTCAGTTACAAAAGAGTCGGTAGAAAAATCTACAACTTAAATAGGGTTTTACAACAATGAATAAAAACCGGTTACATAAGAAATTCAAAGAAAACAATAGGAATCCCCGAAGGGGGCCCCTGAACACTGAAATAACCACAATTAACACTTATAACTACCTAGAGCATACAAAAGGACTTTTTAAAAAAAAATTCAGTGTTAAAAAACACCTTAAGAAATATGCAACAACTTGCCCTAAGTCCGCTGAAGTCAAGTATAGTGGATACGATTTTTTGAATGGAATTCTTGTCTTTTGTTCAACCCGAAAGGTGAAAGGGAAAACAACTGCGCACTCCAGTATGCTTCTTTGGTGATGAGTAAATTTTCAGTGTTCTCGGACGTACTGTTTTGAATTTGGTCAATACATTGAAATGTAAAGTCCGATAACACATGTGGGGTTCGGTTAAAATGTGAGGCAACTTCGCAAGTTTTTTTGTTTGTTTTCATAGAAGATTTGTGATTTCTAAATCTAACTTTAAATTCGGTCGTGGTAGAACCGACATACTGGAGATTACACTTCTTGCAATGAACCAAATAAATAACATTCGCTGAATTGCACGAGAGTTTCTGCCGAACAAAATATGTTTTACCCGTTTGTGCGCTCGAGAAGGTTTGCGAGTTGACCAAGAAATTCTTACAAAGATCGCATCTGGTTTTGTTACAAGTGAAACACCCCGCTGATGGCAATGTAATCGACTCTGGTGAGCCCTTTCTACACTTAGAAGGTGCCAGAATTTCCTTGAGGTTCTTAGACCTGCGAAAGGATGAAATTATGGAATTCGGTGGAAAAAGCTCCTTAAGTTTTGGCGATGAGAGCAAAAAATGAAAATGCTTTTTAATCAACCCATTAATAGACGGTAAATTAGGGTTATATGTAAGAACAAAAGGAAAAATCTTTTTGGAATCTCTGACTTTGGCTTGGAGTAAATCATTTCTAGGAATGCTCGCCGCTCTAGAAAATTCTCGTGAGACCAATTCTTCTGGATATCCCTGGTCAACTAGGTAGCCCTTATACTCCTTCAGCCTTTTGTTGAGGAAACAATCCTTAGAGCAATTTCTACGCAGTCTCAAAGCGACCCCAAACGGAATTGCCTTGAAAACATGCTTAGGATGGGCACTGGATGGAGGAAGATATAAATGGCTATCAGTAGGTTTAGAGTAAACATCTGTTTGGATAAAACCATCAACTAAATGGAGTGTAACATCTAG
>NC_090888.1:51113984-51118984 GCF_036669925.1 Montipora capricornis
GCGAACTCAAGATGAAAAAAATATATATAGTCATTGACAGCCACGTGCGTCCTAATATCAGATTTAAAACAAAATAATACGGCCGTACAACCAGCCTTGCAGTATTATATTGTTTTAAATCTACAAATTATTTGCTGGTAAGATCTCCCAAGATCCGGCGCTTCCACTATGTTCAGCTGACCATTGCAAACAAAATTGCAGTCACATCACCCGACGTTTTTTTAGCTAAGGACGGAAACCGGAAGTGACTTGTGTACTTTTTTTTTTTTTTTTTTTAACGTGACACTACCACATCTATATTGTTAAGTATCTTTTCTCTATTAGAGACGATTAGTTTAAAGTCTGATAGAGACTACTGTCCTAGTAAGCGTGCGTGCGTGAATGCGTGCTTGAGCTTCCTGTAACCTTATGTTCTTTCCCTTCCCAACGCATGCGTATTAGACATTTTCCTTGGAGTGCACCAAACAAGCAGTTTTCCTACCTTATTATGTTCAGATATGCCCGAACTGCATGCACCCATGATTTCGCTAGAATTTTAATCAGTGCTATGGGCAACTTTGACAAACCGTGAACAATTTAAAAATATGTATCATTAGCGTTTTTTAGAAGTTTTTATTTCTTTCTCCATGAATTCTTCTTTCGATAACTTGATGTTTCTTTGGAGATGGGGGCTGTTCGACTTCGGCCTTAAAAGTTAAAATAATAATACCAATAATAGTAATAATAATGTGTGTCGGTTTGTATCCTGTACTAAATTATAAGTTAAAGAAAAAAACAGTAATAAAAACGCAAATGCAATCACGTGCATTTGTCATAAACCTCATGTTTTAAACCTCGTGTACAGTGACTAATAAAGGATCACATCAATATATATATATAGGTATAAAGTATTTCACAGCTGATTTCCGGTTGCTACTGCAAAAGCGTCTTTCATCGTTTGTCCGCCTAAGTTCAGCTGCCGTCTTGTAAGCTCGAAAATGCAATATCATAATTTCCTATGTACCACCGTGATAAGTGAATATAGACTTTCCCGAACAAATACTTTTCCCCTCTGAGCAACACAAACAAAATGGCTTCCCGTTTCAGTTCGTTTACCGAGGACCAAGTTTTATCATAAACTCGGCTGATTATTCAACTTGTAAATGTGCGCTATATTAACTAAGACATTTATTCACCTCCACTACGGTGAATAATTGTTAAATATTAAGTGGTGGTCAGGATCGATTCTTGGGGCTAATATACTGAAGTTAATAACAAAGAAAGTATCATTCTACTTAAATAGACAACCAAAAAAGGAATACTGAGTTGATTATAAGTTGCTTACGCTAAGTTATCAGCCAGATAAGCCAGCTAGTCACTCGGATAAGTGTGATCTGCTTTAAATTTCAGAAACCTATTGCCGGTTCAATTCATCATAATCAGTCGATCTTAGATACCCATGAGTGATTTGAAAAATGTGCTATCCTCAAAGTACGGCAATTATTCTTGGTGTATGTTTGGCTCAAGGGATTGTCTTCTTGTCAGCTGCCAACTCGAGACACGACTCTCAGATACAGAAAAGACAACTGTATATCGGATCGATGGCTCCCGTAAGTGGCAAAAGAGCTTGGTGGGGAGGCGGGATTCCTTTGGCGTTCCAGATGGCATTTGAAGATATAAACAAGCGGAACGATGTTCTGGGAGCCTACAGCTTAAAACTGGTTAGCAGTGACACACAAGTGAGTTGATCAGAGGGAGCTTAACTTCACTCAGATTTCTTTCGAATAACTCAGTCACTTTAAGAGCAAAGCTGTTATGATGACTCGTTGTTTTGGTATCGAATCGAGGTCACTCCTTCAATGAAAAACTATCTACCGTATTTCTATTTACGAGTAATTTGAAGTTGGTCTTAAGTAAAAAGTCATTTTGGAGGGCTATCGTCCTCTAGTACCCCAGTGGTATGCGGAGTTGACGTCACAAATAGCGATTGGACTTCCGCATTTGACAAAAATGTACCCTCTATTCACCAATTAATTCAAAGTAGCTCGAACGGATCACAAGTTTGAGCTTCATATGTTATGGTCGCAGCCACCAGTCCAGGAATGAATAAAGTTTTTTTTTTTCTTTTTTATTATGACTCTTACCGTAACAAAATGGTTATCTTCCGCTTTTGATTAGATGAATGTTTCTGCCGAGGGGCACGTTTTAAAATGGTTTTTACTCCCGCATTGGTGTACAGACCCAGTGCGGAGTGGATGTACGTTTTAGGGTTATATCCTCCCGTTCCTAATTTGCTATGATATTTATCAAAGCTTGCCACCAAACCTGCGTCGAAAAAAAAAACCGACACCTGTACTGGGCAAAGTTGATGCAATATTCCACAAAAACGTGACTTTGGTCTCTTTTCGATAACCGCACGAGTCCACTTTGAATATATATCTCTTTGTTACTTCCCAGTAAACAGATCTCTGGAGAGGAATCATTCTTTAAATAGGGTTTACAGTTACCTGGGAACAAGGGGAAACATGAAAGTTCCAAGTGCACAAGATCTGATTGATTGATTGATTGATTGATTGATTGATTGGAGATGATACGTATACCTAAATTATAAAATGCTTTTGATTTTCACTAGGGGGATACAGGACTTGGAAACAAGAGATTTTACAACTTTTTGCAGAAGAAACAAGTCCGTTTGATTCTTGGTCCATCGCGTTCAAATGTTGCTGAATCAGCTGGTGCGACTGCAAAACATTACAACATGATTCAGGTATTTTAAAATACCGTAGTTGTAGTCAGGCATGATAAAAAGAATTAAAAAACTTGTTGTTGTTGTTGTTGTTGTTGTTGTTGTTGTTGTAGTAAAGATTTAACAGGAGTTATCTATAAAATTAATTGTACAAACTGTGACAAAGTTTATATCGGTCAAACGTCAAGGGCCTTAAGATCTAGAACAAGAGAACACAAAAGAGCGATTTTTACAGGAGATAAGAATTCTTTATTAACCCAACATTGCGTAGAGAATAATCACGATTTTGACCTTGACGACGTCAAGGTCATTGACCGTTGTTCCCAATGGGGAAAAAGATTATTTTTAGAAGCGTGGCATTCAACTCGGGAACCTCATTCCATTAATGAACACGTTTACATTCCGGACATTTACAAGGCCCTTGGCAATCCCAAGAGACGTTTCTACGGCTTTTTAAGCACTCATTTTGTATTCGTAAGCCATTTTATGCTGAAGAAGGTCATAGTATTTTGACCGAAACGTCCTTTTTACATAAGTTTTTTTAGTCAGTGACAACAAGTTTTCTAATTCTTATGATTCAGGTAAATAACTCAAATTTCCATGTATGGTATATAACTTTTCGACAAATCATAATTTTTAAAATTGATATACCTTTTAATAGACATTCCTCTTAAGAGAAATCTTTTAGTATTGGCCCAGCTTATTTTCAATTTATCGGTTCCTGTGGAACTGCATTTAAAAGTGTCTTGTGGTTTACGTATGGCCTCTCAGCCAGGTTTATTTTAAATTTGTATGCCATTTCATTTTTCTTTTGAATAATTTAACTGATACTCGCCAAAAATTATCAAATGAATATATGTGGCAAGATCAGAAAATCAACTCGAAACTTCACCCCCCAAGATTGGATCGTTCAAATTCCCGTCCCATCGTAACCTGCGATCAGGCTCTATTTTAGTGTCGCGTGATACGTGGAGTTGGCGAAACGAAAAATAGAGCCTGACCAAATTCCTCTTCGAAATTCCTTCCGCCCACTTTTTTTGATTGATTGACATGTCCTTCAACGGCCAATCAAATTTACTTCCATTACACCAACACACGCGTGGGCGGCAGATTTACGCCATTTTGTTTTGACCAGAGTTAATTACCGTGGGAGGAATTTTATAAACGAATTCGAAAGTTACCGTTGGCTATAATTTGAGAAAAACACATTTAAAGCATGGGGAATGTTTTCGACGACTATATTGCGGCAAAGGCCGCTGAATATGCAATCTTTTAAGCTTGACATCTTAATTTGTAATTGAGATAACCTAGCATTTTGTCGTTGGACGGTTTGGAAACACATCATTCCTTTAACGTGTTCGCCCATGAAGGTTTCTTTGGTGATTTTTTCGGGTAATATCTTCAGTTGCTGTGTATTTCTAGAATTGCGCGCAGTAAAATCATGATAAGTTTGGCTGTTAATTTTTTGATGGAGTACGAACAGTAAGATGGACTCGCAAAGTTTCTTTTATTGTTGTACAATTGATCTCTCTGGAAACATGCCATTTTAGTTTCTGAAGTGCGAGTTTTAAGTTAAATCAACTGGAAATATTATGAAGTGTGCAAACAAACCGTGTCATGTACAGTAAATAAATAAAGTCGTTTGATACACAGATATTCAAAACATGCATTCGTGTAACTTGCGATTTTATCAGCATCTCCTCCTGTTGATATATATGTCCCCTGTCTCATCCAGGAAACCAATATGCATCGGCTTTCATTGCCATTTGAAAGAAGCAGCTATTTAGCTTTCAAAACATCAGGGAAGTTTGTGCCAAAGTACTTTCAACCCGATGGCCACAGAGCTCGACAACGGAATCGTTAATTTCACTCGTTCCAGAGATTCAAACCCGATTCTGGACAAGTTATGAGATGTTTCAGATGGCATATCTCCATTTATAAAAATAAAATCAAGTTGAACCGTCCACGGCATTGTAAGAACAAAAGGGAGCAGATTTTTTCGTACACTTAATATGGAAGAGTAGTCTCGAGGACTTCGCGAGGGCTCCGCGCAATCACGATGGCATTTAGACTTCCGGCGTTTCAACAGCCAATCAGATCACGAGTTTGGTCGGCCAAAATTTGGCCGACCATCCGGAATTCTTGAGAGACTTTTGGTCAGGCGCAATTTTAGCGAGCGACGACGTAAGAGAACATATGGGCGAAGCTAAAAATGGGCCTGATCGCAGATTAGTCCCATCGGGCCAAAATGGTGTTCAAATGCCCTATCCTATCG
>NC_090888.1:51121484-51133984 GCF_036669925.1 Montipora capricornis
TTGCACCAAGCCTAAGTTAGCCATAGTTTGGAATGACATTATTTATGGACGCTTTATATTCACATGTAAAGTACGTAAAGAAAAGTACTTGGAAGTGAACCTATCTTTTGGAGGACCGACTTTGCAATCGTGATTGGTTTTCAGCTAAAAGCACATTTTACAACTTGGCGGTATTTTATCGATATTGCACATTCCCGGCTGGGTGGCTTAAGAGATTTTGTTGACAGCGAAGATTTCAATTTCCAAGGTTGTTTGTAGCGCTATCCAATAGCAGACGATTGTACCTTGGACAAGATTTTTGGATTAGTTTCCTACCGGTACCCTGTGTTAATAGTTTAATTAATACCTCAAGTTAGTAGGGATACTCCTAAAACAGTGTACTACACAATACTAGAAGTAATGTATTTCAGGGTGCATTTGAATATTTTATACACACAATCCGATGCAACTCACAGAGCCCATTTTCGCATTCAGGGTAGAATTAATTTTGTATTTGCTTTCAATAAGTTTCAAGCTGGATAAACAGTCGAGAGGAAAGAAAAAGAAACTGGTAGAGAGTTCCTGTTAACATATTTTCCTTCCGAAGCGGAAAAAAAAGCGGCCTCTCCTGTGGAAGAATGCAATGTTTCCTTTGGGGTTAAAATTAGCTGCAACTGAAAATCTGTACGGGCAAAACCATGTTTATATTTCAGATTTTGAAAAAGGTTTTATAATGTTATTACCTTTCTCATATGCTTATTTTTATGTTTTTGAAATTTCAAAAATATGGGTCGGTCTCACGACGATAAACGCAGAAAAATGGAGGACGGCCATAGTTGATTTAAGCGTCAGCATCTGCTGCGATTGGCCAGAGTATTACTTTTGTTCGATTGCTTTACGGCACTCAATTTAAAACCTGTCATTTCCCTTTGATAGATTTACAAGCAAAGAATGTATGGTTCAAAATACGCTTGGGTGATTCACACCCCTGATAGCCCCGGTTGGTGGAATCGGAAATTCAAAAATCTGAACTGCACGGCGGAGGAGGTCAACAAAGCAGCAAATGGAATTCTTCACATTAACTATATGTGGCTCAGTTGCTCAAAGAGGGTCACCGTAGCTGGAATGGTAAGATGATGATAAATAGCTATATAAAAGAAGGTTATGTTAAATTTGCACAAGAGCACAGGAGCACGGAAGAAGCACGGGTCGAAAGCACCAAATTTCAAATTTCGGAAATAAAGCGACAGTATGTTTTGTATCTCCCGCTTAAGATAGATGGCGGGAAAGGAACTATGTTAAAAAAAGAGCCTTTTAATCTTCAATATATTAATTATTAATTTAGCCATCATGATAAGGCTTAGTTATCTCAACGCTACAGAGGCCCCAAAACCTCATATTTTCCGACCATTCAAGGTGGTTTTCTGATTTATTATGTTACCTACTCCATTAATAGAAACGCCATACCACGTCGCAAATTTCCCTTGTGACCAAAACGAGCGAAATTATCTACTAAATTTAGAATGTGGGCACGGCCAAATGGTGGCCAAACGAATTAGGACCTGGCCACGTTAACCCCAACGCCTGTATCTCATTGGTCCGCAACAAAAAGGCAGCGCGAGGGATTTATCGTGCTAAAGGTGAAGATCGTGAATCGGACTTAAAATACCGCCGTGATTTATTTTTTCCGCTTAGATTTCTTTTTTCCGCATGTTTCCTCCATTTTCCGTTCTAAAAAGCGATAATAATGTGAACCTATAAGCTACATCCCATTGCATATCGAGACTTCTCAGGTAATATGGACTTCTGGCATGTGAGTTACTAAGTGCATTTTCTTTTTATCAGACACCATATGAATACCAGTCAAGGTATATCCAACGAGCTCAGCAAGCCAATGTCAATGCCACTGCGTACAACGGATTTGCCTACGATGCAGCATGGCTAATTGCCCTGGCTCTCAACCGAACTGCACAGAAAATGGGGCCGCACGTTTTCCTAAATACCTTGCCCTTTGGGGACAAGACATTTTCCGACTTAATGAAAGAAAGCCTTTTGGAAACACAGTTTATTGGAGTGACGGTGAGTGAAAGCATCTGTGGTTCTTCAGCGTGATAGATAGATTGATTTCCTATAGAATTCGAAGGATTTGAATTAATATTGCAATAGTATTTTAAAAATAGTGTTAGTGTGGAACAGCACACTCCTTTGCTCTTAAAATTATTTTACGTCTAACCTCAAATACAATCAAGAATTTCTTTCTTTTCTAAAAATATACAAAAATTGATTTTGAAAAGATATACTAGTGTACTGGAATGCTTGGTTGAACTTTGGCTTCTCAACAATTTACTAAAAACAACAACTCCTTAAATACTAAACCGATACGCCACTTAGACAATTTTCTTTTTTGCTTCATAGAGCATGGTAAAACTCAATGAGAAAGGTGATCGACTTGGAGTTTTTGAAATTTCTCAACTAAAAGGTATGCTATCGTGTAATCATCATCATTATCGTCGTTGTCGATGTTAAGATCATCAAAACTAGATTCAAGAAAAAGCTCATTCCTTAATAAATATTCCATTCAGCTTTAGTGATCTCTCAGAGATCTAGGAGAAGCATAGCCTAAATCAAGTTGATTTAGGCTATTCTTCTCCTAGTAAGACGCATGCGAAGAGCACCATGGTTAAGGAAATATGGTAACCCATCGTTGCCGAGAAATTTTGGTTTTGGTTATGACGTCATGCTACGACTGTCTTTCCGCCGTGCTTTCAGCTTTTCATGTCCCACGCTGTGGGCAACACGAGAAAGAAACCCGCACTTTTCACAGATCACTAGATATATTCTCGCGAAGCAAACGAAAAAACGTCCACTTACAACCAAAGCTCGCGGGATCAAATATAAACTCTTTTCATGACTTGTCCGGTATAGTCAGTCAGTAACCACAAAACCGACGCTAACTCTCATTGGCTGAAACGTCATAACGTGGTTTTAAGAACGGCAATCAACTCACTCAATGGCACGCACGCCTTCATTCACTTTAATCACGCTTACATAATTTGACACCACGAATAACTTATTTCTTGATCAGTGGAACCCGCGTTTTCTGGCACGAGGTTGCATGATCAACGTTCTGCATTTGACACTGAGTTTTAATGATAAGAGCAAAAATAAAAATAAAAATTGAAGAAAACCATGAAAACAAGCTAAGTATTATTTTAAATATGTCGTGCAACGAGGGAAAAGGAAAAAGAGAGAGAGACAAAAAAGTAAGTAGGCGACGAACGAGCGACGGTCAACGTGAAAGAGAGCTACAGAGAGCACGAAAAACAGGCGAAATATCAGTGACAACGAACGAGATCGATAGAGCAAGAAAGGGGCGAATAAAGAGACGAAATTACGTTGATAAGCAGTGCAAGAAAAAGCAAGCTCGAGCACGAGAAAACAAGCTAAAAATAAAAATAGCAAAAAGGGCAAGAACGAGTATGAGAAAATAGGCTGAATAATGGTAACGAAAAACAGCGAAAAGAGCAAGAACGAGCACGGGGACTGGTCATACGGTAAATCGGCTAGTTATAAAAGTATCTGAAAACAAAACTTAAATAATAGTAATTGAGCATCCCTGCTCTCACGTGAAAAAGAATAAAGTGTCAGTTTAGGAATACAATATCTATTTGTGTCTTTAAAAGTATGAACAGTAAGTATCGTAAGTTTTGTAACTATCGTGTTGTATTAAATAACAGTTTTTTAAAAGTATGAAAAAGTTCAACAGAACCCAAATTCTAGATACAACTGTAATGCAAAAATTTTGCTACGGAGAGAAGAATAGCCTAAATTACTAGAATAGTAACAAGGAATTGAGCTATAAATGTAGCCTTTTCCTTCGGCGGGGGTTATCCCGAATGAACACAACTTTATATACTTCTCCTTGCCAAGTTCTAAAGATAAAGTTCCTTGGCTGGAAGATCTGCAGGACACCTTCAACCCCCTCCTTCATTCCATACATTTCTCATTACCCAATTTCACCTTAATGGAACGCCATACTGAGAAAACACTGTCCTGTCCCGAATTTCTATTCCTGTAATTAGCAGTCACGTACTCACATCGCGCGCACGGTGAATTCATTCAACGATCTAGTACAATGTTGACTAACTGAGAAAATTAGGAAAATCAGTATAAAAATCATCAACCTTTTGCGGTAAGTTTGTTACAAAGGTTCCTCACGTTAATTAGAAATATTTGAGATAAGTGCAACGCGGGACATTTTCAAACAAATTTCACTGCTTTGATAGGGACCGAGTTTGAAGCAAAGTGCAGCCTTGATGTGACGAACTCTTCCCTGAAATTTTATCCGGAAATGAAGTTTGAGTGGCAAGGTGAGATAACATCGAAAAAATAAGGAAAAGGATATAGTTATCAGTGCAGTAAACATTCTTTATATCCAACTCTTGAAGTACAGCAAAATAGATGCACGTTAAATTTTCAAAAACGTAGCAAAGTCCTCTTACTCATGCAACAGAGTAGTCTTTTTTGTTGCATTTAATTCAAGACGACCAATTCCTTTAGTGTTGTCCGACGTAAATTCACAAAAGACGGACAATGAGTGCATGAAGTTTGGCACTGAGTATGACTTGGTTACCTTACCATTCGCCCTAACCTTTTTTCCTCCCGCCATATTGAAAACCTCCCCTAAACCATCGCTTCAATCGCTTCCTTGGCTAGTTCCATTTCTCCTTAGTGGTTATATAATTAATTTGTCCATTTGTTCGTCTGACGCGAATTAAGGTCGGACTTGTTCATCTGGACACAGGGTCCAGAGGAGATATGTTTGTCGTTAGAGCATCAAAACCCGTCGAAAACATCTGAAATAATGGGTTATTTTGATCGCGTTGACGATCGCGTTACAGTTTCGTTACACATTCTGTATACCGCAAACCAAGACACTGAGGGCTCGCAAGATCGGCTTACAGTATAAAATACGGAAAGGGAGGAAACTAATTTGGGGCCGATTTTCGAATCCCTGAAACTCAAATGGAATTGAATTAAATTGCCTGATTTTACTAACGTGATCTAGAATTGTTATGTATTTGCCAATTACTGTAGGAAAACGGCATAAGAAAGCGTTCAAATTCATTTTCGGCGACCGAAATTTACGGCTTCGAGAGAGAGCTTTCGTTCAATGTGCACCGCAACATATGGTGACGGAAATGACGCGGTAAAGTAAATGTGCGCAAAATCGGAAGTTATTTTAAGATTCCCGAAGTTCGAAAACACCAACGGTTTCTTTTGCAACTTTTCGACTGTTGACGTGTACAACAAATGTCCATTCTTTAAAGATCTTTACTTCAGTTAAAACTCGGCTGCCTTCGCATAGATCTTGTGACTGGACTTTTATCCACTCAAAGAAATCGTCGCTAGAGCTAGATAAAAGCCGATCGAATTATTTTGTGAAAGCTGGCAAGTCTTCCCATTTAACACGGTCTTCTTCCAATCTTGAGGTTTTTGAAAGTGGGTACTGCCATACTCGGCCACCGTTAATTCTTCGCTGGACTCTACTCGCCTGTGGAAAGGCCTCCTTTAAAATAATCCCCAGTTCTTTGACTTGCAATGGAAAATTTTCCTTTTCGGAGCTGTTATTTACATAGTCGTCGAGTATTTCTTGTACGGAGATAAAGTTTTGTTCGTCTCTTCGATAATTCATTGAAAGCCTGCAGGTAAAATAGTCAAGTTCGATCAGGGAAAAACCAAACACGGTAATTTGTGGCTCACATTCGAAAGCCAACTGGTCAGATATCTTACTATTTAGAAAGAAACACGTGTTTTTCTCTGTTCGATACTTTGGATCTCTTCTCGTCCGGCTGCTTTTCGCGCAACGGAACGGGTCTTTTCAAGGGAGAAGCCGCCATTATTTTAAATCTCCCTCCACAGCTCATGTTTTAACGGTCTGTTGCTTTTGCGTTTCCGGTCCCAATTCACTTCCGTCACCAAGTGCTGCGGTTCACATCTGACGAAGTCACGTGGTACAAGTTTCCTCCCTTTCCCTATTTTATACTGTAAGCCGATCTTGCGAGCCCTCAGTGTCTTGGTTTGCGGTATACAGAATGTGTAACGAAACTGTAACGCGATCGTCAACGCGATCAAAATAACCCATTATTTCAGATGTTTTCGACGGGTTTTGATGCTCTAACGACAAACATATCTCCTCTGGACCCTGTGATCTGGACGGACAAATCTTCTTCTTAAACGAACAAGTTTCAGACGACTACGTCCGGTTCGTCTAAAAATGGGTTCTTCTCGTTTCACATCAGACGATTTGTTCGTTTACTAGTGTACATTACGGAAAGTTCTGCTTAGGTGCATAGCTGAGGATTGAAATTAAAAGAACTTTTCCGTTTGAGACTCCATCATACTATACGCGCCATTGCCGTCCTTCGATGAGTTTTCATGACATCATGGAATTACACAAGATAAGGGAAACCTACTACCGATTCCAAATAGCCAGCTTTTGAAAAACTTTTATATTCATGCCTTGTACTCTACTTTTCCTGTATTTTTTCCTCTTTGTACTTACCATATTTCATGTTCATGTATATTTCATAGGAGGAAATCCACCAAAGGATCGCCAGGGCAAACGCAACGACCTCATCACGATGCCCAAGACAATGTTTATCTTTATGTGTGTCTCGGGGAGCTTGGGAATTTGCTTGGCCTTTGCTTTCTTATGTTTTAATATCAGAAACAGGAACAGGAGGTATCTTGTTTAATTTATATAATAGCTGGAGCCCATAGCCAGGAGCCTACGACTCCAGTACTAGCTAAGGTACAGTGTATGGAGCGTTTTCACTCACATGACCAGCAGCCATATTGGATTACTGAAACAAAAGAACGTATTTGCATAAAAATAGAGTTCAAATCGCAGAGGATTAGTTTGGTACACCATCATGGCCGCCATTCCTTTGTTTTGGAACACCAACATGGCCGCCGTGACGTCATGTGAAAACGCTCTATATGTAAGGTTCGGCTTGCACGAGTGACCACTGATTCTCAATCCCATGGGTGACTTGTGATTAGCTGGAAGGTCTGGTTTCGCGGGAAAATCAATCTCCACATCTGCAATGAAGTTGTACGCTCCTAGTCATGGGTTCCTTTTGAATAAGTCAATCATAAATATATACAGGAGTCTTAAGAGCAGTTTTCTTTATGTTTCTCACAAAGAGAGTTTCATGCCTGACTTAAAACCAGCTTGAAGTTAATGTACACAATAACTGTAGCTTGAATCTATTATAATTGTTATTGTCATTCTTATTTTTTATATAAAGACTACTGGTGATTCTTTTCTCTCCTAAAGGCTTATTAAAATGTCAAGTCCGAATCTGAACAATGCCACCATTGTGGGATGTATTCTGTCTTACATTTCTGCCATTCTTTATGCATTCGATGGAAATCATGTCACAGATCAGCTTTGCAAGGTGAGTCGCTACTTGTAGCATCGTGTCCTTATACACATAGTCGTCTTGACATTCGTACTGGAAGAAGTCGATCGAATAGGGAAATCTTAGTTTCCATTTTTGTCTTATTAGCGCGAGGCTGTCGTTTTATAATCAGTTAGGCAAGAATAAAGAACCATTGACATTCAATTGCATAATGAGCTTTCTCTGAAAATTTGAACGCGATATACCAGATCCTCTATGAGCAAAGATGCTTCGAAAATTCGAAATTGTGCAAAGAATGTATTGAATTAATACCGCTTTTGCCACCCAAGAATTTATCAGTTCTTAATGACGGTGCCTACTGTTGTTGTTGTTGTTGTTGTTGTTTTAAGATTTTTACAAATATTGTTCATGAATTATCTTTGAAAAATGCGTGGTTACCCCCAATTTTCTTTTTCGATTTGCATAACACTTGTCAAGATCTACATTTCCCGCATAATCATAGACCTTTGAATTAGTAGGCACCGTACTTAATGACTAAATAACTGGCTCGTTATCAAAGCTGAAAGGCTTAAAATTGGAGATGAACCAAGTTTAACAAATGCTAGATCTTTTACCTTTTGAAGTCAATTTGTAAGTAGCGTGGTGCATCCAGTGAGCAAACTCGTATGTAAATGAAACGAAATAGAAACAATGAAATCACCAAAATTTCTCTTATGATTGTTCGATCTAATATACAGCTTCCTACATTTTTGGGGGATGAAAGAGCTTACACCAAACTAAATGGATTGTTTCGAGCTATTGTTGCCAATTAGTACCATGTGGTATTTCAATCCTTACAGCATGACAGGACGTTCGTCACGCATCTGTACCTACCATCCCAAACCAAATTGTTTCCCTTGTCCATTTTTGAAAACGTTTTTGAGACGTAAATATGACAGTCACTATTACTGCTTTCCTCAGGCCCCTCCTGAAAATGGCGATAAATGCCGGGCCGCTGCATGGGTTTTTGTATTCGTTTCTTCCTGGGTAAGGTTGGGAAAGGGGGTATTCCTAACCTTTTAGTGAGGTGAGGGCAAAAACAACAAACAAAGTTAACAAACCTTTTTTTCAAGAATTGAAAATTATTAGTGCTATCGACCATCCGAAAAAGCCTCGGCTTGTGTCATCTGCTAAGGCATTCGGTTTTGGCTTGCTCATCGAGTAATCAAGTTGTCCGAGGTGGGGTTTCTTATTTCAGATTTTAGCCAAACAAAGTAATTTTCTGAAAAAGCCACAGAGTCCTTTAACCGTACCGCCCTTTTGTTGACAAAGGTGTTAATATGACCAATAGTGTACACTTATCCTTCATTCAAAGAAATCATTTTCAGTTTTTTTTTTCTTTCTTTTCTTTGTAGGCCAGGGTTTCTACTCTCTGTTTTGGATTTACGATTGCCTTTGGTCCCTTGTTTTCAAAAACATGGCGCGTTCACAAAATCACAAGAATAATGAGCGCAAAGAAGATGGTTAGACTTTTTTCCTTGCTTCTTTTCTTTTATATTTACATTTCCCTTTTTCAATGGTTTATGTTTCCTTACACGTTGGCCACGATATTATTCCTGTTTGATCGCAAAGTAAAGGTGCTTTCGAGTGACCGTTATTCCGGAATAGGAATACATGCATGGAATATAGAAGCTAGAACCCTTGGTTTTCACGGAGATTCACATTAAAACTTTAAACATATCTTTCCTTGTTTCTTCTAAACGCCAGACATAGTCCGTTTTAAATCATCATTCCACGTATTCTTATATATCGGAATATGGTCAATCGAACACACGCTAACTGTGCGAGATTATTAATATCTTGGGTTTCTTTTCATCGCCGAAGAAGTAACTTGAAGGTATAATGTAATAGAGAGATTTAGGACGACATGCCGCTGCTCACTCAGTTCTAACATTTCTTTCTCTTTTAAGAAATAATTAAGGAAATGAAACAGGTTTCTTTGACTTTTGCCAAAATGGATATATCAGCCTGACGTTTGCCATAAAGCGATGTCAGTTTTTTATATGACAAGGAATTCTCAGGCTAAACGGATCACTCTGGCTGGTTTTTGGTCGGGATTTTACAGTACGAACCATCACTATCACTCGTTTCCGTATTTTTTCCCTCTGCCGGGAAATTCAAGTTGGCCCTCGGTCGTTTTTCTACCGGGACCTCTCTGGGCTCGGTACGTACTGCCACGACCTCGGGCCGGTAGCTAGCTTAAGCGACGACAACGGCGACGGCAACGAGAAAGTCATCTTAAAATATGTATTCGCGTAATTTTAATCGCTTGGTGACTATTTCAACAAGGGTGTGGTAGTTCCTCAAAAATGACACTCGTCGGAACGGCACTTAATTTAGGGGAGAAAATGAACATTTATCCTCAAGTGCTGACGTTCTTCATAAAACCTCAAATTTGGCTATTTCACGTTGCTGTTTTGCTAACGATGTGAAAGAAAGAAGGGCGTGCAAAGCTATTCTTTTTGCACACTAAATCTCTGATGTTCTTGTTCTCGTCGCCGTTGTCATTGCTTGAGGCCCCAAGTATTCCCCACTACGGCCCTCGCACTCGGTTAATAAGAGATTATTATTATATACTCAACAGAATATCGGATTCGTTAATGACGAATGCATAAATAGGTTATAGAGTGCAATACGGAAGTTGCTGTGGAAACACAGCAATTGAATAATTTTGTTGAATGGTATAATAAATTAAAAATCGTATGAACTTGCTGGTGCATTTCGTGATTTATGGTCACTCGTCATGTTTTGAAAGTTCTCAAATTGGACTCGCCTACGGCTCGTGCAATTTTAGAACTTTCAACACTTCATTCTTGCCCATAAATCACGAAATGCATATGATTTCCTGTACTAATACCGCGTGCGCTGAGAGGAAGATGGTCAGGTGACCGGAGTTTTGATCGATATTAGCTCATTTTGCATTTAATACAGAACAGTGAAAACCCCGTATAAATTGACAGCTTACTAAAATAGAAATAGCCTTGAGTAAAATTCGCAACGACAGGAAATTTGTGAACGACAAATATTATAATGGCGTTTTCAATGAGCAATTTATTATTCTAAACTGCCCGTCTTGTTTTGATTAAGGCCATCAGAGATGTACACCTTTTTGGAGTTGTTGGTGTCCTACTCGCCCTGGATATGGTAATCCTCTTGACCTGGAATTTTCTGGATCCTTTAAAAAGGAAAACGACCTTTCTTGCCAGCTATGTAAGTATCATTTTAGAGTGTTCTTTAAAAGCACCCAGTTTCAGCGATCATGAGATTGGGAAAAATTACCAGATTTTTTTTCTAGCAAACAGTTCAATATACGTTCGTTCGATCCTACGCTTTGTTTGACCGAGCAACCATTTTCAAGTTTTCAAGCTAAAAGTTGAAAGAATAACCTTTATCTTGGTGGCTATTCGCCATAATTTTGACTTCAGAGACTGTCGAAGCTAATATCGTGATTTCGATTGCTATGTTTAGTCATTGCCGGGAATAACGTTTGCGCTACTTTTTCAACCAATAACATGCAACTCCATAAGCAATGGTGGCTTGCACGTGTTTATTTTTGGGCGACCTCGAATTGTGATTGGCTTATCGCGACATGCAGATGCGTCTGTTGAAGCTGTCTAGAGTAATTACTTTGAAGTGAAAGTTAGGAAATTGATTGCAGTTAAATAAGAAGAAAACCAGGCTTGAAAGGGACCCAAACCCATGACTATTCGATTGCGGTAAATTTGCTCTACTGGCTGAGCTATCAAATCAGCTCCAAGCCGAAACTTTTCAACTTCAGCTTCTGTCCTGTAAGGGGTGAATGAAATTATTTCAGAGTGATATGTAATATAACATCATTTATGTCGACTGCGGAATTGAAATGGTATGTAAGTTAGACATTAAAATCTGTAATTACTTTCGTTAAAGTTTTACAACATGCTATCGAAAACTGCAGCTCTATCCTACGTACCAATCGCTCAATAATGGTATGTACTAACATACCATGCCAAGCACATCTATACAAGGAAATTTATAAATACGCCAGACAATCGATTGTAAAGGGACATTTTGTGTTGGATGCCAAAATTAAGCGTGCATCTAATTAGGTCCAGTTCAGGGGCCCGTTTCTCGAAAGTCCCGAAAACTTTTCGGGCCCGAAAAGCCATTTGTGACAGTGCCAACCGCTTGTTTTGGAAAGCCGATCATTCAAGTAAACGTGTTTTCAAGGTAACAAAGAGAAAATAACTGTGAAGTTTGACGACTTAAGTCCTCTCTGTTCTTGAGATAAAGGGAATTGTGACGCCCGAAAATGGCCCATAAAGTTTCGGGACTTCCGAGAAACGGGCCCCAAGACATAATGTGCGTGAGAGTAATAGAACTCAATATAGGCACGCTAAACCATGAATCACTTGTTTTAATTGTCTGTTACACATATTTGCAGTATGATGAAAAAGATGACAACATGCTATATTTGCCGTACGTGTACACTTGCGAGGTCAACAATATGATGATATGGTTGGGCATTTTGTATCCATACAAGGGCATTTTGTTACTGTTTGGACTATTCTTGGCTTGGGAGACGAGAAATGTCAAGATACCTGCCCTTAATGATTCTCACCATATCGGTATGTCTGCTTGGATTTTTCTTGGAATTGAATAACAATTTGTTTTATTTACCGCAAAAAGTCTTTCCTTCAGACAACGATTACGTCGTCGCAAAAGCGCATGCATAATGCTTTTAATGTACTAGGGATCCACTTCAAGTAAAATGGAGATTACTAAATTCTGTCTGCGTCGAGTCCTTAAACCCAGATATAATAGAAACTTTAGAATGGTGAATATTTCGGAAGCAAAAATGTCACTTAAAAATTTGCCTTTGTGCCGCCTATTAAAAACGTCTGTTTAGAAGATGTGGGCATTAACCTTGGCAAGCGTATTTGCCTTAAGGGGGTTTGCGAACAGTGGCCGTTACGCCAGGTTGCAACGCTCCATTACAAGAATATCCTTGCAATCGATTGGATGAGGAAAACGGTAATCGTACTGCAAGTTTGGCAAGGATTTCAGTGCGCTTGTTTT
>NC_090888.1:51138984-51148984 GCF_036669925.1 Montipora capricornis
GAAAACATTAGGAACCTTTAGATCGAAAGACGTCTACGAGGACGAGTTTTTCGTACTGAGCATGCGCATAAGGTTTGGAGGCCGACATTTTTCAAAGTGCGCGTGCTCAGAACAGAAAACTCGTACTCGTAGTCCTCCTTGATCCTCCGATCTAAAGGTCCCCATTATTATCTGACTACGCGTTCGAGTAGTAATTAAGAGTTTTCCACTTCCTTGGCTGTTGTGCCTGAAGCTCTTACATATAAGAACAGGGAAGCTTAAAGATCAAAAAATCAACATAAATGTTCCCAGCTAAAGGCCCGAGCAAACGGTCTCAACATTTACTTCAACATCCGTTTGATTTTCTTTAAACGTGTTGACTGCTGGGGTGGCCAAACGGTTTAAAAAGATATCTTCAACAGTTGATTCAACAAAGCTTCACCAGAGGCCTGGCATTCAGTCCCAGGCTGCAGCCGCGGTTGTTACTATGGACATGAACTTGTTTCTATGGATACCGACATGGATACGTCATCGAGAGACCGATTAGTGCGCACGCGCATTCCCAACAATGTTGAAAGTGGGGAGCAAAAGGCTTCCACTTTATTCAACATTCGCGATAACAAAAAAGATGTTAAATGGTTGTTGAAGCAAAGTTTAAAGATTTTTTAATTCATTCAACTTCAACTAAATATGTTTCAACACGGTTGAAAGGGGTGAGCAAACAGTTTCAACATCGCTGTTGAAGCAAATGTTGCAGCCTCAGACTTTGCCCCGGAGCCTTTTGTTCCATTAGGTCTGGGTGTTTTAGACCGGTAATACTAACACATTTTTCTTTTCTCGGCACAGCTTCAAATGGAAAAAGAGAAAAGAATAGAAAATGATAGTGCTTACGCTACGAAACTTTGAAAAGGTTTCTCGACAAGACCACACTTCTCTGGGACAAGTGGTTTCAATGAATCAATATGGATTAATTTGAGATGACAAGAAGCAAGTTTAGCACACTTTGGCAGTGGACGCTGCGTGAAATGATTGCTTATGCTTATGAATTTATTTATTTCTCTTTTCTCCTTTTGCCACTTGAACAATTCTTTTTGCATCAGTTTTCTGTCGCCCTAAGTTCCCCGTGGTTATATAGAATGCGGCCAAATCTCACTCTCCTCGAAGCTCTTTTCTCCTACGGGAACTCTTCGGTGCTGCACAGACTATTTATAGGACGGGCAACCCTGGTTTAGCCAGGCAGCCTTTCTTATAAGTAGCCTGTTCCTATCACCTATAGTGTGACCCAGAATCACTGTTAACAACGTTTGTACTTCTGCGAATAGGATAGAGTGCAAGTTTTCGATTCAAGGGAGGAAACGGAATCTTCAGAGCTCTTTGGTCGTACGGTTACTTTCACTTCACTTCTCTTCACTGCATTTTGACAAAATTTCAATACAGTCAAACCTCCACTAAGGGACACCTCCTGTAAGGGGACACCTCCCGAATGCGGACACCAAACCGCGGCCCCGGCAATTTCACTATATATTTAACCTCCCGTAGGCGGACACCGGCACCTATTTGGGGTCCACAGGGTCTAAAAAAAAATTTCCTCTCGTAAGCAGGCAGTAAACAATACCAAGAACATTTCTAACGAAATGGGTTTAATTTTAATGGTTCAATCACGCAATGTCCTACACAAAGCATAGTCATTCTGATTACAATTGTTTTTTTTTTTTATTTTTTGTTACAGTACATCAAAGTTTCCGTTTCTAACTTTTCTTCAAACCAGTAGCACGAAAGTTTGTCTCCTTGAAATTTAAACTCGCAAGGCAATTTCATCCCATATCCTGCTCCTCTTGTTATCCGCTTTCTCGTAATAAGAACTGTTGCTGAGTTAAACGCACGCTTCAGGAACTTCGTCACCCAATCTCAAAAATATTCTAATGAACAAATGGCATCTTATAAAAAACCAGCCCTTACTTAGAGAAATCTTTAAAAACCCTCCCCGAATTTCATATAGAAACCGGAAATCTTTGAATGATGTACTTGTTAGAACAAAGCTCTAGTGTCTTTGAATTTCCTATCTTGACCAATAATAGTCGTGTTTGGCCTGACTACAACTTGAAACACAATGGGCCTTTTTCGATATATTAAAATTCAGCTTAAAAGAGAGGTTTAGAGAACAAAAACAAAGAGAAGTGGATGACATGCAAGTATTTTCACATTTATTCCAACGTGTTAATTGCTTTTGTCCTCACTGCCTCACTATCAAGCTGAATATTTGATATATCAAAAATGGCTTATTACAAGTTGTCTTAATTAAATTCTTTAAAAGACTTGTTGTGGTGTATTTTATGCCCTCAAGAAAAAATTAAGGGACAGAGAGGGAGGCTCCCGGTCCAGCCCTTGGAATATGTCATGTCCGCGAAAGTGATTTTTAGACGAGCAGAAGTCTTTGTTCTAGAGGAAGTTTGTCTTTCGATACGTCCCCATGCAGGCCAACCTCGGTCTGATGTTTGAAAGAAAATAAATATTCATCAGCCTTCCACGTGCGCCGCCAAGAACCTGTGAGCGAGGCAAGACTGCATGCGGACATCTCGGATAGACTTCCGCTATAACAAAGACTTCCGCTAGTCTAAAAATAACTTTCGTGGACATGACATATCCCGGCCAACGCCCTGAGCCTCCCTCTCATTTTCTCTTGAAGCCCTCTATTGCATCTTTGTTTGCACCGCGCATCTCATACTGCGCACAACATTGGGACTTCCGAGGTGGCGTGGTTTCACGCCGGCCATCTGAAGAGAGGTAACAAAGGCCGCTTTTGCTGTTCAAGAGCTTTTAAGTGCAATCATGATAACTCTTCTCGGTTAAGAAGGTGTTGTTTTGGAACTCGCCCCAGTCCTTTTGCGAAAAATGACCATTTTGAAGCTGAAATTGCCCATTTGCCATCCATCGTGTTGCGAAGAAACGAGCACGGTGCCCCCCCCCCCCCTCCCCCCATTTTATATGGTTTTATTTACTCGTAATAGGAAGACACTGTAACACGGAAAACATATTTTAAGGAGAAAAAAAGTTGGATAGTAGAAGTTGTAGTATTTACCTATAAATGACGTGAAACTGCATTTGGAGCCTGAAACTGAGTGCAAGGTGATGACTGTAGCGGTCCAATTTCTTTACATTTCTTTTCAAGATTGAGCGATTTGAAATCACTTTACTTAAAGATTATAGCCCGGACAAACAAACAGGTTCAAGTTTTCAGTAATATTCAGTGGCTTTTGCTACATAACAACAATTGTTCCGGTTGATCTAGTTTCGAACGCTTTTCTCAAAATTCGGGAGAAAACATTTAGAATAAAGCGCATACAGTGCGAAAACAAGCTCGGTGACCCCATCTTTTTGTTGCATTTTTTAAAAGTTTTTAATGTCCTGTGTATGAACATCAATTGTGCCAAGTTTGAAAACAATCTGGATAGTACGTCATTTTCATGGGAATTACCTTAAAAAGTGATTTCAGAGAGGAAGGGAGGGACAGGAAAAAAAATAATAAGTTATTTACCAGCTAAGGGTCGGTCCGTATAGTGAGGTCTTTTTTAAGACCGAGGTCACAGTTTTTCGCTGTACAGACCTCCCAGCTGGCAAATAGCATATATTTATTGACGATAACTCTTACAATGATGCAGTGAAGTGGTTGGAAACACGTAATGAAGACATAAAGGACAGAACAATTATTAAAAGAAATGGATGGAAACTGCAAGGTGGCAAATTTATCCCACAACGGACAAGAAATTGTTCAAAAATGTCAGCTACACCAAGTTCTTTGCCAAGCCCATGCACTTGAAGAAGAAGTAATACAACTCTTTGTGTCACTCTGCTTAGCACAAAGAACAAAAGTCGATCACCAGCAGACAAAAACATCTCGTTCTAGTCCCTATTCAAGCAGGACGATTCCGAACACATGCATTTGCAAATGGCCGTAATTAACCTTAGAAACTTACTATCTACGTCCATGTTCATGTCATCGCAAACACAACCGGATTCTCCACATGACTGATCATTTCACGAAATATTTGTGCTTTATCCATTGAAAAATAAGCGAACACAAGGTGTATTTGGATTCCCTCAGAAAAAATACACACGACTGACAATGGGCGGGAATTTAAGAATTCTCTGATGTCCCAATTCTGCAAGAACGTTAACAGCGGCATCACTCAACTTTAAACCATAAATTCAAGGTTTGGTAGAAAGGAACAATCAAACAGTAAAGCAAAACACCAGAAATATCTTAAAAGAAAAGAAACAAAGTCCAAATCATTGGGGTCAGGTACTAGGGGAAGCTGCTTACAAAAAAGGAACATGAAGCAACAAAACAAATACGTGCACCCTATGAATTGGTATTTGGCATACCACCGTGGAAAGAAACCAAAACTACCCCAGATAAAAAACACGATCAACATTCTACCACGTAAGAAGAAGAAGAAGAAGAAGAAGAAGAATGTGAAGATGTGGATGCCCAAACAAACAAAGATGTAGAGAAACAACAGAAAAGTCTTTAGTTAAAGGTTAACCAAAACATTTGACAACCTTCAGTTGACATCGAAGTGCAACAAGATAAAGGTGAACAGAGTGCTGAACAGAATATTGCTGGAAAACCTGCACCTAAACGTGCTTGTTATTCACCTATCATGCCAACAAAGGAGGTAAGGACATCTCGACACGAAAAAGCAAGAAAAATACATAGAGAAGACAACAACAAAATGACAACAAGCAAACCCAATACTGTTTCATTCCAAGTCAACAACTTCGTCAAAATAAAAATTAATAAAGTGTGCAAAAGTCCATTACATCCAAACACATTTCTTGGTAAAGTAATAAAAAAAGAACATGGATTTATGAAAGTTGTAACCAAATTTGGAATTTGCAACAAACAGACTGCAAATTACTCAAGACATGAATTTGTCATTAGACACAACTAAAACAATAAGCTTCCCTACCGCATTCAAAAAAGCACTCGACCAGTGACACATGTACAAGAGGTGCAAAAACAAGGAAATCACGACTTTATTGCATCAGTTTTCATCTGAATACAGGTAATGACTGTTAAATAAATGTTACAAACTTTGTGGACTACCAAAAAAATTGAATTTGATTGTTCAAGTATTTATAATCGCAAAGAGGTTTTATACTGAACTACATCTGTACAACTGCACATCATTTAATAATCTACCCTATAAAAAAAGACAATTTTCTGATGCCTTTTTCCTTTCAAAAACCAGAAAAATCACGTAAAGGTAATTCTTATTGAACAAGGTTCTGTTTTTCTGCTGCTCTGAGATAAAAAAAAAAAGCAGAATTGGTTATCATGCAAACAGTATGCCTCACCCCAACCTTAATGCTAACCATTTAAAATCAGTGCTTAGACTTAATAACAACCAAAGTCGTTTTATAGACTAACTGGATGAAAAACGTATGCTAACCACATGCCCTTACTTCCAGTACCGATTTACTTACTAATATACACGTACTTGCTAACAATTGACGAACTTTTTGTTGATGTTTCCTACTTTCAATTCCAACCTAGTTTAATGCATCAATCAATTCCAGCGGTGCCCATCCCCCCCCCCCCCCCAGGCAACCACGGGGCATTTGCCTAAGGTGTCAGTCCCGGGGGTGGGGCATTCGCAATTTTATCGTGGCCCGGGGGCTGGGCATTAGCCTAACCCGGGGCGACCCCCGGGCGTTTGACCTGTTTTCGAATTAACATAGATTACGAAGAGTTAATCGGTAAAGACGAGGCCTTCGTTAAAGACTGGCTTGTCTGTCACGGACAAGCCAGGGTGGTTTAGTGGTCATCAACCGTGCCTCCCACCTCTGCGACCCGGGTTCAACTATGGCTCGGATCGTATGTGGGCTGAGTTTCAGTCGATCTCAATCTGACTCCGAGGGTTTTTCTCCGGGTACTCCGGTTTTCCTCCCTCATCAAAATCGACTCCCGGCCTATTCCATCAGGCTGTAGTGCTGTGCTCCGAGGTCATACATGGGTCGTATTCAGGGGCCGAGCGCCTAGCCGGCAGCACAGCTCCTTCGGCCCGACCTCGTTGAGCTGAACCCTTAGTAATTCAGTTTCCGACTGCGAGAAAGGGCGATTAGCAGGTCAGATATTATTATTATTATTATTATTATTATTATTATTATTATTATTATTATTATTATTATTATTATTATTATTATTATTATCATAAAAACTTGTGTACGATTTTAAAGGTATGTTTACTCAATTTTAGGTATTTCTTCATTTATACTTGGAAGCATATGAATATATAAAAGAGGCAAAGTGAACTAAGATCACAAAACAATCATTGTCGTGGACATTTCATAAACACATAAACACTACGCAACTAACACGTACTGTTGTCCTTGAAGTCTTCAATACCGTTGCATAAAAATACTGAACAGTTGGCCGTTTTATTCACTGATTAAAAAAAACTGCAGAAGTGTTGGAAGGCGAAGATCCCGGGGGCGGGGCATTTGCCCTCTTTCTTCGTCCCCACCCCGGGGCATTTAGAGAGCTTATGTGTCAGAGAGCTTATGTGTCCCACCCCGGGGAATTTGCCCATTTAAAAAAAAAAATGCTAATGCCCGGGGGTTAGCCCGCGAGGGGGGGATGGGCACTGCTGGAATTGACTGATGCATAAAATAAAAATGACCTAGATTGAGATTATCACAACCTGAATTTCAAATTTACCTGTAACATATACACAAACCATGGAAGCCCGCAGGTAGCAAGGCTATTCTAGGCGGGCTACAAAGTCTACAGTAAATATTACCAGTTTTGGGTTTCTACAAAAATAAAAATAAACAATACCTAACACTTAAACGGCAATTATTATGCAAATAATTTCAGAACAGAAAAATAAATTTAGTTTCATCAACTGTTTAAATGACAGAAACAAAAGCATGATACTTAGTTGACAAGAGGGAAAAGATTTAGAGAAAATAATGTAGGATTTAGTCAAATCCTTGAATGATCAATATAGAGCAAGTCAACATTCATCTCCTCAGTCCTTAAAGCTACGGTAATACGAGCAACAAAATCGTCCAACTTGTCTCGCTGCGAAAACTAGTCGGAAAGCGATGTTACACGTTTTACATCCGACGCACAACCTGTCTCGTAACAAAAAAAAATGTGTTGCAAGTTGCTGCAGCGTGTTGCAGAAAGTAGAGGTCGTTTCTACTTTCTGCAACAAAATCTCCAAAATGCTGCTCGTTTTATTACTCCAAAGCAACTTGTTTTGCAACAAAATCACTTTTCTGGCGCTCTTGATTGTTTTCATAGATAACTTAAGCTTACGCGACTTCGTCGTAGCTGGCCAATCAGAAAGAGACCTGAAATCACGCAACTTGCAACACAATTTTTTGTTGCGAGACAGGTTGTGCGTGGGATGTAAAACGCGCAACATCGCTTTTCGACTAGTTTCACAGCAATGTGGCCAGACAAGTTGGACGTTTGAGCTTCATCTTTCGAAAATTTACCGAGAAAGGCTATCCTGAAATCCACGATAAAGCTTTCTCAACATGATCGATGCAAGAAACCCGACTAAAGGAATTCGAAGCAAGTTGAGTCTATTCGAATCTACCGATAAGTGCAACGCGACCGTTGGCTTGCCAACCCTAATAGATTTTATGGTGAGACTTTTGCTTGTATGGCGTCAGTTGCAGCTTGAACAAGATGAGGTGGCCGGTGCTGCCTGCCTTGTCAATTTTCTTGACTCTAACTGGCGGTCGAGAAAAGATCTCGCAAAATAACGCCTAAAAGTGCTCGGAACGACCAAAAACATAACATGACACAGGAGTCGGTTGACACTTTGTTTGATACGTAAAGTAAAGTAAAATCCTTTATAATGAAATATACGAAATTAATTTACTTTATCGCAAATCTGATTTCCCTAAACATCGGAATAGATTTTGCCTTTGAATAAAATTGTTTAAAAATACAAGAATCATTCAAATATTCTGAAACACAGTTCCACAGTACAGCTCCTCTGTAACAAACAATTTTTCATGAAATAAGTAGAAAATCGTGGAACGACGGCCTTATTATGTCCTCTTAAGTTATACGGACTATTATGCCATACAAGGAAATCATTGCGGGCATATTATCGCTGGCTATGTTATAGAGTAGTCTGACAAGACTTCGTTTATAAACATCATAAATCGAGTTCCATTGTGTGAGTTCCATAACTTGTACTGATGGTGTGTCTCGCGGCAAATTAAAAATTAGCCTTCCGGCACGACAGTGCAGAGCTTGCAGGGATTTGATATAATCTACAATACTCGTTACATTTGTTGGAACACCCATCCCCGATTCCCCCTACCTCCAATGTTGATTTCCACAACTACTAGTAGTCGCCCGAAAAATTCTCACACAACATTGAATTCGGGGAAGGGGGATGTGGTATAAGCTACGATCTTGTAACACGATGATTCTGACCATTCGCTAAGTGTTCCAACTAAATATGTCTAGTATTGTAGGTTGTTACAGTTCCCCCAGATAGCGATGCCGTATGTCACTGAAGGGAGAATCACCTTAAAGTATTTGCTTATTTTATCTTTAATATGGTGGTAACCAGCTCGAAAGCCACCTAGCACCTATCTTTTTGGTTATCTTTTTGCTTTTATGTATTATATTGATTTTTCATGACCGGTAAGTGCTAATGTAAATAGTGCATAATAAAGAATTGAGTTGAAATTGAATTTCAAACTTTATTGCCGAGCAAAACGCAACCGCCGTAGTGTATTTATCCTACGACAGATCGATAACACCACCACCGACAGAGGGTGGTCTGGCTCTGGTTTGATAGATAACTGGGTCCCAAGCTGGTGAAGTTCAGTGGGGATACCATTCCATACCCATGGTATACAGACCATGAATGAGTGTTCTGTCCTTTCTCTCTCGCTCGCATGCCACCATTATAAACGAGTAACCGTCCGAAGAGAGAAAAAGAGAGGAAAGCAAAGCAGGATCAAAAACACAGACAAAAATTGAGTTTTTCCTTTATTAGATTTCTAGCCAATTCTAACCACTTTCATTTTGTAATTATGATTGTAAAGAGAAGTTTTCAATTGAACGTCGTTAAACCGATACTTGGTATTTTAGCCAATTACTGTTGAGGCGGAAAGTAAAACGCCAACTAGCGCAGGGAAATGATCCGACATTACTTTGTACGCTCAATTGAAAACTCATATAAATGTATATAGATATAAGATGTACTTTGTTTTGGTTTCATTTAGCCCTGTACCTATTTTCCAATTCAAAAACTGGGTATAATCCGATTGTTACAACGGCACGTCTACAAGTTTGGGACAACTTAATTTAGTAAGGTGCATTATACGAAAAATTCTAACGAAAACGTTTTAAATAAAGCCTTGAATACGCTCAATACTAAAAGCATATTGTTGATAGTGAACATAAATACGAATACCAACAGTTTAAAGTAGCAAAAAATTAGAGTAATATACGAGTATAACTTGATTCGGCTAATTTGAAATTTTACAATTCAGAAACAAAAAATATTGCATTCGTTCATTTAACGGAGACTTTTAGAACTGTTGAGACCAGCGTGGATTCTCTTCATTTCTCACAATTCAAGATATTAGAGAGATTTATAATCACGTTTACGTGAAACGTGAAACGCGAACGGCAAAAATGACCACGTGACCATGCTTTTCCCGCATTTTCACGTTTGCCGTATACGTGGAATCTTCTTCTAGTTTTTCTTTTACACAACAAGTTGTTTTCGGGAAAAAAAAACCCGACCTTTACTAGTAACTCAAACAGGGAAAAATGAGGTTTCATGGTTCTAGATCGTTCATAACTGACTCCTTAAGACAATTTTCTTCGTGAACTCACGTTGACTTTGTTTTGACTCACAAGTGGCTTCATAGCTACTCGCAAAATTTGACACTTAAGGATTTTTATCTTTTTGACCGGTAAGGATTTTCATTTTATACAGCGTCTTTTCCTACAAACAATGTTTAAAAAGAC
>NC_090888.1:51156484-51163984 GCF_036669925.1 Montipora capricornis
TCTGTACACAAACATTGCTTTTGTTATTCAAATTTGACAGCCAATGGGGTTCTGGTTGGCACATTAATGACTATGGGTGACGTCGACGATATCTTCCCTATGGAAATTTAAGGTGTTATGCGACCGCGGGAAGGATGGGAACCAGTTGCTCTGTGACGGACGAAAGGACAACTGACGAATCAGAGTCCTCGGCAAGAGTCGAACCTCCGACCTTCGAAACATCCATAGATGCGAAATTTGTCAGCGCATCATTTTGTACAGCCCGCAGACCTGCGGGACATATTGTCCATCCAGGACCTACAAAAAAAATACGATCTAGCTCCCTAAGAGTTCTAGTAACTCAATGGGTAGAACATCCAACAGGTGTTACGGAGGTCGCCGGTCGAATCCTGACGTTTCGCCCGTCGCCAAGCAACTAATTTCCCAGCATCCATCAATTTTAAAGTTCAATAAGAAGACCTACGCAGCCCACTCAGTCGCGTAACTGGCGGCCATGTTTTTCAACTCACCATTTACACACACATTCCCAATAGCTACCTACTGATTAATCAATGTTTTAGTTAGTGGGGAGAAACCCCTTTTTGTAAGGCGGATTCTTCTGAAAAACACCAATTAAGACAGCCACAAAGGTTACTAGGTTATCTGCTGCCTCATGTATTACTATTAAACAACAAGATGATTTTGTAACATTATGTCCAGGCCCCGGTTGTTCAAAGGCTGCACTACAAATTTACCCAATTGATATCAGGAAGCTTACGCAAGGACGACGACGACGGCTACGAAAAACGCCCCAAAGAAACAACTCTAATGAGCAAAACAAAAGCTGTGCACTCCCTGCACGTGCGTTTTTCATTTTGGTGCATTTCTTTGCCGTTGTCGCCCTGACAACGACGTGAATTGACTAAATTTTAGGTTGTGTAGAGGACGTGCACGTGAGAACATTACGAAACATTTTTAATTTTCTCTCCAAACGACCACACAATTCATGCCAATTTTATTCCTGCAATGTTAATACACACTTTTCATTCCGAACGACTTGAGGTTATAACGAAGTTATTACAATAACGGGAAATAATATTTTTAGACGGCGTTCTCGTTGGCGTCGTCGATCACGTCGTTGTCCTTGAATTGCGTAGGCTCCCTAATAACTCACTATCCAGAATAAAAAATATACTTCACGTTAGACATTGCAACAACCTGAACGTTGCCTGTTTTTCTTTCAAGCCTTTGCTTAGATGTGCACAGAGTGTACACATTCAAGATTACACGAGTAAATACTGAAATCTTTGCACACATTGAAATTGTTGGATAGTGACTTATCCTGAGCAACTGGGGCCAGAAATGCAAGTAATCAGGTTTCATGCCAAATATTGGCATGTGCTTCCTATTTCCATCAACCAGGCAAGTATTAAGGTTAGCACCATTCGTAGGTCGAGGTAAATCCAACAGTTATTTTTAATGATGAAATGAACCACATATTGAACTGTGGATATGAAATCAAGTGAAGCTATGATCCTCGCAGTCATGAAGGCAATTTTAGAAATTGCGCAGAGAAGCCTGAAAAATTCAGGACTTCAACGGGGTTTGAACCCGTGACCTCGCGATACCGGTGCGACGCTCTAACCAACTGAGCTATGAAGCCACTGAAGTTGAGAGCTGGTCATTTGTGGACTCTAATGTTCCCGTGATAAATGAATCAACGATGAAATGATATATGGCTTCATAGCTCAGTTGGTTAGAGCGTCGCACCAGTATCGCGTTGGTACCCCGTTGAAGTCCTGAATTTTTCGAAAAACCTTCAATAACAATGACCACAACCAGGTTTTCTGAGCCCGCGAGTGTGAGCAAGCCCAGAAAACCACTGTTTTAACGAAAACCGCTGGTCAGCAACCTGGTTCTGGTCATTGTTGTCTAAGGTCTTCGAAATTTTCAGGCTTCTCCACGCAATTACTCAAACTGCGTTTGTAACTGCGAGGATCATAGCTTCACTTGTATATCTTTGCTTGACGAGAAGAGTTTAGGGGACACTTAACCACGTTAATTGTCTGCATTCCCATAAAGGAATGATGTTGAATTTGACGTGAACAGCAAGGGCACACTCAGTGACGCTTGCTGGAATTGGCGTGTATCAAATTACTTGCATTTCCGGACATATCTCACACCAACAGAGCAGCCTTTTCTTCTTTAGGGGCACCATTATGGCCACTATGAGAATAACAACAGGTGCATACAAGTGGTGATGTTAATTACGTAGGCTTTTTATAGTACCATTGAATCCTTGCTGCAGAGGAAAGCGTAACAGTTCAGCTCTCTTCGTCCTTGCTCACGAGAAATAAAAGCAAACACTTTGGTGTAGTAGGGATCCGCAACACAGTAAGAGATGCTGTAAACAAGAAAGCTCATAGGTTAATGCAGATTATAGCTGCTTAGGCAAGCAATCGTGGGAGGGTAGTAAAGGACAAGATGGACTGAACATGTGACTACATCAACCATACCCCACCCTAGAACGTAGCTGTTGTATTACGGCAAAGTTGTCCTTCCGCTCAAGCGAAGAAATGGCAATGATAAACAAAAGTAAATTTTATTAACCAATTTGTTTTATCCCGACTCTTACATGAAAACGTAATTTACTGGAAAGGTGCAAGTAGATAATTTACTTTACTTCTACACCCTAAATGGCTAAGTTATTGTGTGCCAGCTCATAGCAAATAGGTGAAGTAGGCATGGTATATAAATCGCACACGAGCCGCTGAGGCTCACACGGCTTTTCCCGGTTTTTTCCCGGTTTCCAAGGAAACCGAACGACGATAAACCCAGGCCCTGAACCAGCGTCCTTAGCGTCAGAGGTTCGGCACAGTGACTACTACACCACTGTGCCTCCACCAAAATACTGTCTTTTAACTAATGAGCTGGTAAATGTTGGTAGAGCACTTAGGTCTGGCCGGGTTCAATGCCGGCCCGCGTGACCAATACTTAGGGTCTTTAAAGAACTGCGGAGAAGGATGAATAAACAACCTGAACTGGTTGATGCCAATTTTTTTTTTCACAATAAAGCAGCTATAACACTTACCGATAAATAGGAATGTCCATTACCTTTTCCTGCAAAGTAGAGAAGCAGTCAGGCTTTGAACAAAAACACCGCATTCTAAAGCCGATGACACACGGTTCAACATCCTGCAACGTTTGTTGCTCAACAAATGTTGAACCATGCTGCACAGACGTGTTGAACGGAATAGAGCTGATCTCTATTTTCGTTCAACAACGGTCAACGTGTTGGAATGGCATATTTCAACATTCAACATGGCATAACACACTAATCAACATTTATTGAACAACAGCTGCAGCATTTGTTGATCAGCAAATGTTGAACCGTGTATCACCGGATTAACCATCTCCAAAATCGGCATACTACAGTAATTGGGAAAAAGATCCCAGATTGAAGTTTGACACATTTGTGAAGTATTGGACCAAGGTCATAGCTTCACCTGATAAAAGGGCACACGATCCGGTCAATTCGTAAGGCGGACACTGGTTCTTCAAATTCTAATATTATTAGTTTATTTCCAAAACTAACATTTGACTTTGCGTTAATTGTTCATTTCAGTTTACAGTGTCCCCAAGTAGTGTTCCAGCGCCAGAACGACTGGACACTTTAATAAAGTTCCTTTCCTTTCCTTTTCCAATTTAATCTACAGTCGCCCAACTTCATATATTTTATCATTCCCTTTAAAGACTGCTGGCTAACGTGGCAAGCGTTCCCGTGCATGCGAAAGCAAAGCTCGAAAGAGTTCATTTCTTCCATTCTTTGTGCCCGAAAATTGGTGTAATTAGAGGTGATTATGCGGACAATTCAATGCAGACAATTCGTTCGCACCGGAACCCCTGCTTCGCAGACTGAAGCACACACACAACCTTGTTTCTCACTATCTGTCGTATGCGAATGACCATCAGTTACGTCAACTCAACTTGACGTAACTTTTCCGGTCCATTAAAAAAGAAATGAGAAGGAGAAAAGGTGAAATGTGTTTTATTGTAGCGTACCTTTGTAACCATGTCTTGAATTAATAGTTTTCGGGTTGAAACAGTCACTAAAACCTTCTGAAGACTTCCACCGCCAGGATTATTTTTCGCCTTTAAAATCAATCAATCAATAAATCAATCAATCACGACTCGAGTTTTTATTGTCAAAAGCAATTACTCTACATTGGACTTTTTAAACGGTGAATTAAAGACCACTCTTTTTTTTTTCAAAATAATCAGACATCAAAAGCATGGTGATCAAATAATGCATTAATTAGTTAAAGGGGCAGTGTCACGCTATTTAAGTCAAACTTTAGAACACTAAAACACGTCTTTGCCTCGATGAAGACCTAAAATAATGCTGTACTTTTGTTGCCAATAACCATTGAAGTGCACTGAAGCTATTCTTTGTTGTCTGCAGCCAAAGATGGAGAGAAAGGAAATGGATTGAAACGGGCCAGTTTTTTCAAGTTTGGAGACGGTGTCGTCAGAAAGTTGTCAAAAATAAAATACGAATCTCTTTGTGTCATAAACGCATTTCTTATCTAAAACAGACTTGTTAGTGGGTTGTCGGGAATGTTGTACGTGCATGCATGCGAGCTAAATTATTGTAAGTGGTTCAGCTCGCGCGTGCTGGGTAAAAATCCAAATAAAAATCTAATTTCAATTAAAATTAGATATTTACCCAGTTTTGATCCCAAAACAGCAAATTTAGAATGACAGTGCTCCTTTAAGGTGATTCAACTGAGCCAGTCTCGACAACTTGGTAGGAATGTGTTACTGGGAGGATTAACTCTACATTTGACGTAACGGTAACGTTATGGCATCAAGTGAAACCCAATAATTGCTTAACAATGCAATCATTAATGTGACGTAAAAAGGTTACCGTGGCAACAAAAGGGCCATCAATAAACGCCCTGTATTTTGTCTAGTTTAAACGCTTAATATCATTAACTCAAAAATTAATTTGGCGGCCGCCATTTTTTATTGCTAGAAAGTGAGTATCAGAGTGCGATGAAAATTCTCTACAAAGTTTTCTAAAATTTCTCAGGAGCTTATTCAGATTTAGCCATCTAAGATTTTGCTAATTGTGAATTGTAAGCCAGCTAAATGTCAGAGTGAGTTTCCCTACAAGTATCCTGAGGAAAACTTAAAAAAACCCACAAAGAAAGGTTAAGGTTAATGGGTTCTTTTCGTTTCCTCTCTGCGTGATGCAATCGAAGCACGAGTCACAAACCTTCTTCGTGTTTGTAATAATCGTCTGCACCGCTTCGTCTGTACATCCTGAACCCTGCGCTCGAGTTACTGGGCAAGAACCAAGCATCTGAGAACGATATAATCAAAACATTTCACAAGAATATCTCACGCCATCAAAAAACCTCTATTCAGAGCTCCTTTTCATTTCTGCGCGGCCATTTTCTGATCAATGTATGCTACTTTAAAACATCGAATTAAACTTCACTAACCTTAACATAAAAATGAATTCCTTCTTTTAATGAGTCCTCTGCGTGAAGCCAGTCCTCCTGATGCTTACCTGCGGCAAAATCGACCTGGAATGTCTTTAATGAAATTTTTAAGGAATGTTGGAAATTGCCTCGTGAGGGCACAGTGCAGATGCCACAGCTGACTCTGGTACTTAACGAAAAAGATTACATAGCGTGTGATTTCAATTTCGATGGAGGCCACAACGAAATTACTGCTTTAATCCATCGTTTTCTTAGCTGCCTATCCATGCGGAAAACTACGCTCTTAAGAGCCGGGGATCTATCGAGCGGAATGGTTACTAAAATACATGGCGTTGACTTCACAAAACAGTCATTGACACGGAAAACTGCGCGTGTTATAGAACAGAGTCGAGTCTAATATGTTCCGATTACTTGTTCGGTTGCTCCAACGTACACTCACCTGCAGGCCACTTTTAAGAACCATTGAACTAGGTCAGATGACCTATGGCCTTTTACACTGCTTGGAACGTTAAAGGGGGGCATTTTCGCCATTGTTAGAAGGAGATCATGGCACTAAACATGCGATTTTAATCGTGGCGAAATGAAACCGATGTGTTTCAGGAAGGGTGTAACTTGTTGTCCCTCCCTTGATTATACAATAGTCTTAGATACAAGTAAGTTCTACAGGCACTCCTTCGATTTCACGCAAACTCAGTCTTAGGTTTAATAAGGCATGCCACAGGGGAAAGTCTACAAGACGGTTGCGACACTTATTATATGTCACTTTGTATTTAGGATGATAAGGGGGGACCTTTAACACTACATTTTCAAGCAACCCTCATTTCAATTTAAGCATAGTTCGGTTTTTTCCTATCTTTTACAGTGTGCTCACTTAAACCGGGGCCACCCAGATAATGAAAAGCAATCAGAGGGCAGAAAAAAAAGACACTGACATTTTTAGATCCAGCGAATAAATGTCCCGTACAAAACAATGAAATCGCAACTTGTTCGTTGACCGGTGATGCTTTGGTGACTATGGGATCGGTTACTGTAAATTATCTAGATGGCCCCGGTCTCAGTGAACGCACTGTAAGTCTTAGAAGAAATGTGGTGCAGGATGCATGTGCAAGAAAGCCCAACGAAAAATTATACGGATAGCAACCAGAAAAACAACTTTAAAACATGGCGCGACATCACTGTAGAAGAAAGGCTTAAAATGCCCTGGGAAAATCTGGATCGGCGACGGCGTTCAGAGCAACGGTTCGCCTTTCTCCAGACCGAATGTCGCTTTACCACGACAGCAACACTTGTAAGCAAGGGTGAGGATATAGCAACTTGGCTCCACTTCCTTCTTAGGAAAAATCCCAAGGATTTTCGAATACAATCTTTAATCTTTAATCTTTAATTGATATATATATATATGCCTCTAGCAAGCTAATCTGGCAATGGACGGTCAGTACACCGACGCTCATGACATTGACAGCGAGATAAATAAACAAAATGAAAACAAATAACTAAACTGAATAACAAACAAAATTGCAAGTCATATGAAAAAAAAAATCGTCAACACATTAAATTATTACAACTACTTAAATGGAACACAGCAACGGAATCAGCACATACGGAAACAGGAGACCAAGTGTTACAAGCGGGAACAGTTTTTACGAAAAAAGAATACTTGTGCGCGTTATAATGGTAGATGAGTAACGCTGGAACTGGAATGGGTGCTGTGCACTACCTCGGGTCAAATAGGGACAGAGCACTTCGCGTGGGTCGTTTGGGAAAAATATCCGTACATTGTCAAATCGGTGATCTTCCTACGTGTCTCAAGATCTTGACAACCCAAGGAACGACAGTAATCGTTACAAACAAAGCGCGCCGCACGACGCTGAACGGACTCAACACAGATAATGTATTTTTGTGTATATGGTCTCCAAGCAACGGAGCCGTACTCGCATACAGGGTGGACCAGGGACAAATATGCCCGTTCCTTGACAACAGCGCTACAAGACGCGAAGTTCCTTTGGAGTACGCC
>NC_090888.1:51168984-51198984 GCF_036669925.1 Montipora capricornis
TTGATGTCTAGGCGGCAATAGGCTACTCAGTTGATTATCTAAGATATTTCTAAAAAGTCTGGTACATTGGTCTTCTCTTCTCTGACACAGAGCGCTAATTTCAAAGGTTGCTAAGCTTTTCCTGTAAAATAGGTGAGGGGATAAGATTGACAACACCTTTTTCTGCACTCGCTCAATATCTTCACTTAAATATTCAGGTAGACAGTGGTGAAAAACAGGCGAACAGTATTCAAGCACAGGCTTTAATAGAAATTTACAATGTCGCTCTGCCTAACACCAGCTCAGTACAGACGCTTATTTGCCTTTTTTATCGCTTGATTTACATGATTATTCCACTTAAGATCGTTCGTTATTGTGACTCCTAGGATCTTAGCGCTATCTACAGTTGAGAGTTCATTCCCGGCAACAACCACGAAACTAAAGGTATGCTTGTTCCACTTGGAGTCAATGATCAGTTCCTTGCACTTGGTAGCGTTAAGATGCATACTCTGCATCTGTGACCAGCCCTCGATAATATCAACTGCACTCTGAATGTCACTCTGGGGGAGACCACGAGGAACAATTTCAGCCACGGTCGTGTCATCCACGTACTCATTTATCATCAAGATAGGGCCCAGGGGCCCAATTTGGTGCCCTGGGGCACCCCAGCTGTGACTGGGCCCCATTCCAAGTAGCATTCCGCGGACAACTTGACTCGCTGTTGTCTCCGCATCAAGAAATCTGCCACCCAACAGGCAACGCTGTGAGGGATGGATAAGTTGAAGACCTTGCGTACCAAGAGATTATGATCAATAAGATCAAAGGCCTTCCCGTAGTCAAACAGGACGACCCTCTCTGCAGCGCCCGACCCATCAGTAGCCTCCGCCAACTGATGAACCGTAGACGTCAGAGCTTTGCTTGATAAGGTACTTAAACTTCATGTGTCACCCATGGGGGATAATTAACATGGACGCGAGACTTCTTCAGAGGCATGATAGTTTCCAGTCCGATCTTGATGTACACCGTAAGTAACTGAAGTTTTTCATCGCAGTCGTCCTCCGCACACTGGAAAAGGGACCAGTGGATTGAGCAGAGGTATCGGCTCAGTTCCTGTTTCCTACTGGGGCGCGTACGCGTGTCTCTCCTGAAGACAGTTTCCCTGCTAGTACCATCGCGCGAAGCGCGAGTCATTGGGCATAACCCAACAACATTATGGTCAGACAGACCAAACGGGGGTAGTGTTTGGCAAGAGGTCTTATCATACAACTGAGGCATGTTTGTTAATAACCCAGCGCTAGAACGACTAGACACTTGAATAAAGTTCCTTTCCTTTCCTCCGATTCGATAATTCCTCGTCGCATTAAATGTCCGACGCTTCATCAACTAGGCGAGATAAGGAGTACGACTGAAGTTCCGGAACCTCAGTTTAAGGTTCGTCATTCAGATGTGATATAGCTCAAGCCATGAAGAAAATAAAAGCTAAGAGTCCGTTGTTTGGGTCAAACGCAACTGAACTCTGTAATGATTTAGTGTTTTGTAAAGAATACACTATCATGTCTCAGATTGAGATTACATTCTCAAGAACGTTTATATCAACAGTTGACTGTCAAGTGGGCACTAATTAAGGTGGGCAGGCACCAGGGGTCATGTTGCAGGGGCATGGTGCAGCGACAAATACGTGTATAGTACACACTGAGGCGAAATGCATTTGGGTCGTGTAGCGGGGACATGTAGCAGCTGGGACAAAATCACAACATGTGCACACACATATGTTGCGGGTCCATATTTCAGAGATATGTTGCAGCGACATGTCCGCTCGTGTGAACTGATACCTTTATAACTGTGCAACACCAGTTTGGGGGTGATTTTGTCCCCGCGACGTGTCCCATGAAGTTGCTACACGTCCCTGCTACATGTCGCCTCAGTGTACTCTACACAAGTTTTTTGTCAATGCAACATGTCGCTGCAAAATCACCCCTCGTGTCTGCCCACCTTTAATTAAGGAATCTTGACTTTAATTTAAGTGTTAATCATGATACTGCTGGCAGCAAAGACGGTAATCTCAACAAATGCCACAAGCAGGCATAAAATACTTATACTGCACAACCATTCTCGACTAATTATAGCGTCACTAAGTGTCCTCTATACCTCTTCTTCCCAACTCAGTCAACATCGATTGCAGGAGGCAGTGCGGCCCTGTGATTAGGGCGCTTGTCTTGAGATCCGGGTATAATCCCAGTTTCAAGACAAGTTCTGACCACTGCTTGAATTTGTTCCTGGCCCCTGGTTCAACCTCTCAGCTACGCGTGCATTTGTAAAATTGCCAGCTTGCTTGCCTCCGGCCAGATGGGATTCTTAACAGTTGTTGAATGTTCTGTTCTGTCGTGATTGTGTTTCATTGGCCGTGAAAAGCCCCTATGGGGAGTGGTCAATCAAGTATGTATTGTACTGAATTTTATATCATGCCATAGAAAATACAGCGAATCATAATGCAGGAAAGCGGTGGTATATTCGTCAGTTTTCCACCGAACATTCCCATCGATCACTGCAATTCAACGGTATCATACCCACATCCCCATCATGCCTTGCTGGCCACTACATTTTCTATGGCATGGTATAAAATATTTATGCACCCCTTTCTCGTGGTATACCGTAGAATATCCCACTCGTCACTATTACTTTCTTGGCATACACACGAGGCATACCAAGAAAATACAAGGGACGTGTGGGATATTCCACGGTATATCACTCAAAAGCGATGAATAACTGGTATGTATCGTATTGTATTGCGCCTATCAATGCGGACAATTACATCACAAAGTGTCACCTAAACTCAGGTATTTAATTAAAGATTAACAGCTGCATTTTTTACAGAGATTTAACATCACGTTTACGTGAACCGCGAACGGCAAGTGACCACGTGACCATAAATTTCCCGCCTTTTTCTACGTTTGCCGCCTACCGCTTGCCGTTTGCGGATAAAAAGTAGCCCAAAACTATTTTTTGGTACGCCAAAGGAGGAGCAATTAGGTTCATGGTTATAGATAGTTCATAACTGCCGCAATTTTCTTCATGAACTCACGTTGACTCTCTGTTGACCCACACAACTGTACAGCTTCTAATCATCGAATTCGAAACTGTCGAAATTTGACGGGTAAGGATTTTTATTTTATATACCGTCTTTTTCTACTACCAATGTTTAGAAACACTCGGAGTTTTGTTATTGCTTTTTAGCAAACTAAATACTCGAGTTGCCGTGGGTCACGCCGTAGCTAAAGTCACAACCTTCTCTCTATTTTACGTGAATTGTGAAACAGACAGCCGACGAAATCAGTTTCTAAAGAGATTGATTGAGGGGGTGGGTGTTCGAGGCGAGGAAATAGAGGTGCTCCTAAAACAGTAAAAACTATACTAATGGTCAAAAGGTCAGCTTTTTAATCATATGCCGGAAATCTAGTTTTATTAATTCAGTTCTTTATATCTAGAAATTTCTGAGGTTGAGCAGCTAGGGACTGGCTTATCACAGCGTTGTATCATCCAAGAGCGTCAGAGAGAAATAAACTCTTTCTAAGTGAACTCTGGCCTCTAACCAAAACTTCCGCGCTTTTCAGACCCCTCCTTTATTTGTCGTTAATTTCATGCTCCGAGTCAGGTATTTTCAACTCGAAATCAAGTGAAAACATCAAAGAAAGGGAATGCAGCCAACAAAGGATTCATGAGGTCAGAATAGAAACAAACGGTGCCACTGAGTCCTTCATATAAGCTGAAAGGAGAATCCGGTGTTCTCGCTTCCTTCTGAAACTCCTCTGTCTGCATGAAGTCGGAGAATTTTTGGGCACGGTAAAGGTACAAGTCTTCGTTCGTGAGCCGATACAGCAACAGGAATACGTAACCACTTCCTGATGAAAGAGAAAAAAATATGAGTGGACAACCAGTGTGTGGCAATAAAACGCACTGTGAAATCAACCAACGATTTACTAAAATAAGCTTCGAGTCGTGTCGGGTTAACGAAATATCAGTAGACATGGAGTCTGCGCAGGGTTTTTTTAAAAGAATATATCCATTAACCTATAGGCCATATTCTGTCTACTTAACTAGATAGGGTATTATTTTTTTCAAACGTTGCCCCTGTAATTTTTTTCAAGTCTCCAGTTCCGTGACGTCTTTCGTTTCGAAAATACAGCATTTTGAATTTCAGAATTGACATCCTATGTGACACCATGATACGAAGTTATTTAGTTGAAAAAATTTATCTATCCCTATGAATCTCAGCAGTTTGAGGCCCTTTCAAGTACATTATGAAATGTGTTCATACACACATAATTTATCTCATGAGCGAAAAGTAACCGCTTTCATCGCAAAGTGAGTTCCAGATGTTTTCTTTGATTACCTGCCGCCATATTGGAGGACCACATGGCGTCTCCATTCTAACTCTATAAAGTTGCGTGAAACGCTTCGACAAGTAACTCAGAAATGACACACCGCACAGACCTGAGAATTGAAGAGGTCATTAGAAGATGTGTTTCCTCCAACATTCCAAGCTCGTGGCCTTTTTCAATGAACGATTTTGAATTTACTTTTTTGTTGCGTGACAGTGAAACTATCTATAGTTGGCGACAGGAAAAACAGACCAGGCTCTAATCTTCTGAGTGGCAAGATTATACCGCGCATAATCACAGTTCCTTGCGCCTTTGACCACAATCCCTTGCGTTTCGAATAAAAATGTGTTCTCCCGATTAGAGGGCTACCTCGTTCGTTCGCTTCAGGCTCACTCAGTGCAGCAGCAATGAGAGTGTAATTTCACTCGCTTTCTTTACTCCCATGTAATCCATATTCGTATTCTACCACTTTGAGCACTGAAACGATCATAGATGAAGGCTCATGGTGGAATCCCCTCTCATGGAAAAATAATCCCCCTTTCTCAGTTTAGCCGTCATCGCGTGTCCCTCGTTCAAGTCAAACCGTGTGAATAAGGCCAACTGACACTTTACCTGCCACTCCGTGGCATATCCCAGGCCCCTTGCGCAACAATCCTCTTTGCCAAGTGACCTCAGCGCATCTCTTTGCAGCCTGTAGGTATTTATCATCCTTCCAGGTCAAATATGCCTTTGCCAATAAGTACACCACACCCGGGGCACCATGGCACCAATGCAATAACTCATCTTCCTGGTTCCGAACTTCCCCAGGGACAGGGGGAAAGTTACCGTCCGGCATCTCACAGGACAAGACATAGTCCACAGCTTGACGGATCACAGTTTCGACGTCTTTTCGGTTTGCAAAATGCTCTGGAAAGCTGAGTAACATCTGGAGAATGGAAGACAGTCCATGGCCAGCTCCTAAAATGAGTGCACGTGGATACATCCATATTAACAGGGTAGAGAGATTCTAGAGAGTTTACTGAGTCAAAATAAAATATATTACACATTTTCTGGGGCAATGTACCTTGTCAAGGATCGATTTAATCAAATTGCTTTAAGACAAACAATAAATTGATACTTGAAAAAATATTCATTGGTCTTTTAGAGCAAAACAAGTCACATCCAGTTTTGTTAACAATAAATCAGAATCGCCACTTTGCATAAGTGGCAGCCGTACAGAAAAGGCATGGGTCAACTGCACAAGGAGGTGAAGACGTTGCAAGACAACAATTTTCCGTTGTAGGTCCATTACGATTTTATAATATCATAGTAAAAGAAAGAAACAAAATCAATTGTTTTCTCAGGCATATCTAGGATAACAGGCCTATAAGAATCCTTTTGAATTAGTCAGCGGCAGTGCATCGCTTTACATGTTCTACAACCTGTTACTTCCTGTACTGTATCGACGTTTTTAACATGTAGTGCCTGTAATTGGAACACTGTCGTCGTTGTGTTAAAAAGTGCCACATGTAGAATTTACTCTGGCTGATTCGGATTAGTTTATGCATCAATTGAGTACCTGGAGTGCCACTCACTGAACTGCACGTTAACCACCTATTTCTTTACTCAAGAGCATTAAAGTCACTGTTAAACGTTAAACTTCCCAGAGTGAGGTTTATATTTATCTTAAAGCTTTTACAAGTTGACCTGGTGGGTCGAACTGTGGGATTGAGATCCGTTGTTGACACATGCGAAAAAAGAGAAGCAAACGGAACGTGTCTTGTACCTTATCACGGCTAAGTTTTGTTTGACGACATCCACCTTGAGTCTCAGTTCGCGACTTGCACGCTATGCTAACCGAGGGATATTTCTTACACGCTTATGACGTTATGACCGCACGTGACCTCTAACAAAAAAAACGTCTTCAAAATGGCCGCCAAACGATCATGGAAAAATTTCCGTTTTAACTCATTTTTGCTTATGAAGTCAAACTTTTTGCCAAAAAACGAGTATTTGCACTAATAGGGTTAATCAAATAGATGATTCAAAAGTTTTTCTGTCAGTTTCCCTTTAAAGTTTACTCTAGCAATTGACCAAGTTCGATATATTAAAATTCAGTCCTAAGCAAGGCATGATCTCGAGGCTCTTGGGAATAACTATAAGGATTTGTATGAGTCTATTCCCGAGAGCCTCGAGATGATGCCTTTGTAAATAATTTACTCCTCAAAAACAATAACATCAACGACCACAATAAACAAGTCTAGTATATCAGCAGCAGTGCAAAACCTTACCCAAATACTCTGTTTTGTAGTAAGAGTACATTAGGGGGCTCCTGGATTTGTGTCTCTGTGAGTAATGCTGGCCAGACTCTATAATAGCATCAAACAGAGGTCTGGTAATCTCTACAGGTATTACAGTCCTTCCAAGCTTTTTGTTCAGAAGAAGAGAGCCACACAAGTAGCCTGCCCTGCCAACGAACAACTCATCAGAGCCTGGTCGATAGAAGGTTACAGGACGGCAGATTTTACCCATCTCTAGGAATTTCTGAATGCACTGGTTTGCTTCTTGATGCTGGTCTAAGATAAAATAATTAGTTTTACACACTGCAAGGGTCTCACAAGTATCGTATACTTTTATGCCATATCATATCATATCATATCATACATTTTATTTACCCTCGGATTTTAGAGTAGCTTGGTGTAGCTAATATCTCTGAGCATTTACCCTCCCAACCATGATACACCCACAGGATTATGAACATTGAAGGGTTGTGAGACGGGACCTCCGGCTTATCGTCCTTATCCGAGAAGACTAGAGAGTCTAAGCATTTGCAGATGTAATTACAAAGGCAGCACTTTCTCCTCAGTTATTTAAAGACCCTGAGTGTTGGTCCGGCCGGAGTTGAACTCACGACCTCTCGCGTGACAACCCGTGCTCCAACCAAATGAGCCACCTGGTGCGCGGTTTGTTGAAGTCCCAGGAAATAAGAAAAAAAGTTCAAATAGCAAAACATGTAAAGTAGCTTAAAATCACCATCACCTTTGAAATTATAGGAACTTTGTTAATAATACAGATTCCAAAATGGTTTGATGCACTTTAGTTAAAACTTTATGAACACTTTGCAATTTAGCCTTTCACATCTTCCAGCAGTCATTACCTTCCCTATCTACTCAGTTGCAACATTGGTGGATTTTCATATGGAAAATGGCAAAAAATAAAAGTAGGTTTAAAACCACTGTTATTTATCTAGTAAAAACTAGCTCATTACAGATAGCGTAAAAAGTATGTTTGCAGCGTGTACATATTGAAAATTGATGAAAGTTACAACAAACCAGTCCTAATCTTTACACTGCATAAGAATCTTTCCATGACAATTATTTCCAGTCAAAGGTAACTAATTTCCCAGCTAATTTGTTATGCATCATACATGTATGTTTTCATATGGAAATGTGTGTAGTTCATCCTGCTGATGTTCCCTTGATTAAAAGTACTTGGTAATGTATAAAGCAGTCTGCAGATTATATGTTCAAGGCCCAATAATTTTGGAAGCAAGATACGCACATGATTTGATATATAAGCACCAGTAAAAATCATTAGCTAAGTTGCATTAACCTTTACTTAAAAATAATGTGCGTGATCGCGTGCATACATATGACAACTGTTAATTAATTAACTCCATAATTTGTAAATTATACATGCAGGTATATTATAAGTCGCCTGTTAAACTTAATAAGAAACTATAGGCCTGGGTGTTTATCAAAACTTAGCTTAATGTGTATCGTTATTTGCCATTCTGGACACAAGTGCCTTACTAAGGGCAAAGTTGAGACTTTTGTTGAAATAAAAAAACTTGGGAAACCTTACTACACACTGTTACTATGAGAATTACACATTTGACTGCACATGCATGTCTGAGTGATCAAACAGGCATTTTTAATATCCAGCACATTTCAAGGTTCATGTACCAGGTACTTAAATGGCATTGGATCTGAGCTGAATTTTCTGACTACTTGAGGAAAACTTCATGTATAATTGTACCTTTACCTAACCAAGCTTAAGGGCAGTACTGTAAGTTGCAGACTTCATTTTCATCAAATCAAATTGCGGCATGCAAAAATGAGCTTAGCAAGCTCTAGATATCACTTAATCTTTGAATCAAGCAACATAAGCAGGTAATTAATGCTGCATATACAATTATGTAGCCCACTGCATTGGCTAACTGAATCACATATTACTTGAGTGAGATAGTGATTGTCTAAGTAAGAAAATACCAACCTAAAGCAGTAAACACAAGCGCTGACACTGCATAAACGCCTGAATGCCCCAACAAGAATGAAGCTCCGATGCCACTGTCGTGTGCGTTTGTCCTGGAAACCTCATTAAGGCTAACCTGAATTAAAGAGAAAATATTCTTTCACCTTTGACATCTTCCTTCCATTGGAGATTGGAGAATATTAAAGGGGACATAATCTTGGACAAGACATTTTTAGAAATCAGTGCATTTTCTTTGCAAAAACCATCCCTATATATTGGGGAATGAGGTACTAGAAAGACTCAAGTCTAGTCAATTGCAAGTGCTGTTTTCAAGATATGAGTCTGGTGTCAGGCAAACAACCTGACAAAGTTTAAAATACCTAGGATTATACCTACAAAAGACCCACTAGTATTGATTCCTTCTTGATATCAGTAGACTCCCTGTTGACTTGTGGCCTATAAAACATATTTCAACATACAGCGTCCAATCATTCTGTCACTTATATTTTGCTACATATGACCGTGAGCCATGCAAATTAAACCCCATGGGTCTTTAATATTATTATTGTTGAGCTCAAATAACCCTATGATGTTTTAGATCGTCCAATGACAAATCCTCAGAAATTATGCCAAAGCGAACGGCCGGGGCTATGCTTGGAGGTGGTGGTGGACAAAACACTGACCCCCAGTCCATGGACTACCCAAATGGACCATCCTAAAATGCACTAACTCCTAAAAATACCATTTTGAATGAGTACTATTGAAAGAACTGAATTGATTATAAAATTATACTTTCACTGCACATACCTTGTTTATTTTCGTGCGCATGGTGACATGCAGCTAAATCCAAGAATTGCACCGGTTTCACTTCACTTACGTGATGTAATTGGCCCTCACAACAATAACGTTATCAAAAGCTAACCTTTTTAAAATGGCTGCTTCTAAAGACTTAAATACTGTTGATCAACACTGTCTAAAATGGGTGTTTAGCCTTAGGTAAGCACAGTTTGAGACGCGGCTTACATATAGACAAACAGTACTCATTTGAAATAGAATTTATAGGGTAGTCCATTTGGCTAGTCCATGGACTGAGTGTCAGTGTTTTGTCCAACACCCTTGGAGGTTGTACATGAAGGGGTACTTGGAGAGGGCTTTACATGGTCGGGGTATAATGAAGCTTGGACTTGACAGATACTTGACAGTTTGTCATCACCTCCATGTACTCCAGAGACTTCCTGAGACACTGCTCTCGGATGTTGGTAAATTCGGGGCTTTGAGCCACGGCGTAAAAAGCGTAGCCAATTCCAGCTCCGCCAACGTAAAGTCCCCCATCGCAACTGGCTCTCTCTGGAGGGCTCCGCTCCTCGATCAACCGCAAAACTCTCTGTACAAGATCTCTCAGATACTCGACATTTCCAAGAGAACCAGAATAATCTTTGTACTTGTTTACAAAATATCGCGCACGCCTTCTAAACATTTTCGCGTTTTGAAGCGTTTTTATTCCCAGTCTCCGGCGCTATCGTAATTGGAACAAGGAATCTGGATACAAGTTCTTAATTATTCATGGTATACGCCGCTGGCCATGCTAACAGCTCGTGAAATGCAAAAAGTAAACAACCGGTAGAAATAAGAGCATTTTCTCGTTGTCAAAGAGCTGCAGACGCGATTGCAGTTCCTTTGCAACTGGAAACATACATGCACATCCTTTTTTCCAGGAGACAGTCATATAGTCTCCCTAGCAGTTCACTGAAATGCCGGAACAGACGGAACAACAGCTAAAGGATCGCGTTCAGAAGCTTGAAAATTTGTTGAGGGTACTACGCTGATGTTACACGTTTACGTGCGTATTCTTAGCTTCCTTTCTCGTTGTTGTTGATTCTTATTATTTTTCCCTTTCGATCACCTCCCACAGGCCAGAGAGGAAAGGATTGTCGCCCTCGAAACTGAAAATGCTATGCTATATCTTAAGCTAGCACAGGTATGTTATGGTGTAATTAATGACTCCAGATTATTAATTCCCAGACGGTAATTACTGGTATCCACGGATGGACTCCTAACGTGGTCTAAAACACTGACTTAACTGAGCAAATGGGTGGTCTAGGGTTGGCTTTCGTCGTATAAACTTAGAATTGAGGCAAGTTTAATCACAGGCGCCCCAAGCTCAGACTGAGTGTGGCCGACAAAAATATAAGGATTTGTATGGGAAATCGAAGAAGATAATTATATGAAGAACAAATTTCAATTAAAAAGCCTAAACTTATTGCCATTGTGGATGGCTTCCTTTCTGTGTGGTTATTTTCCAGATCCGACAGGATTTGAGCCATTTTTCAATTTCTGGGTTGTCAATGGTTATAAATAAAGAAATTTGCGATTGACAAACAACGGTCTGTCACCCCTGTAAGGGTCAGTTTGTTATCAACAGTCGAAGTTGGGGCCACTTTCGTGATAAATCACCGCCTTCAAAAGCTCAGTGTTTTGTTGCAATATTCACAGCCTGACGTTGCTCGCAGGACTGCTATCGTGTTGATGGTGGGTTGAGATGAAAGTTCAATCTTTGACAATTGATTCTGATGTTGAATTGTGACTGTGGGAACCTTTTATCACGAATAAATTGACTCAAATTGGTGGCTCCTCAGGGATGCAGGGATGGCGCAGTGGTGAGAGCACTCGCCTCCCACCAATGTGGCCCGGGTTCGATTCCCGGACTCGGCGTCATATGTGGGTTGAGTTTGTTGGTTCTCTACTCTGCACCGAGAGGTTTTCTCCAGGCACTCCGGTTTCCCCTCTCCTCAAAAACCAACATTTGACTTGATTTACTTTCATTGTGCCTTTCAGTTTACAGTGTCCCCAATTAGCGCTCCAGTGCTAGAACGACTAGACACTTAAATAAAGTTCCTTTCCTTTCCTTTAGTCTGTGGCGTTGGGATTTTATTATAACCGTTGACAACCCAGAAATTGAAAAATGGCTCAAATCGCGTTGGATCTGGAAAATAGCCACCCAGGAAGGAAGCTATCCACAATGCAAATATTAAGTTAAGGTTTTTGACTGAGAGTTTTTTTCATAGTTATAATTATCTTCTTCAGCTTTTTATCAGGATTCCCATACAAATCCTTATACTCGTATTTTTGTCGGCCATGCTCACACTGAGCTTGGGGTGCCTGTGGTTTAATAGTCCAGTGCCTTTTATTTTGGAGGCAGGGGAGAAATGGGAAGTTGAACATGTATTAAAAGACAATCAGTTCACTGTGAATAATAATGTGTACAGTATATATGTGCAATGATTGAAAATAGAGGGTTCCACATCTACAGATGCATGGACACAGCTCCTGTAGTCCTATACTGGCATTGCAGGAGTTTTGTCACAAGTTCCTCACAAAGCCTGTGGCAAAGCCGTCTGTGTGTGGATGTCTGTGAGCTCACTTTAAGACAATGAAAAATAAAGTATGTAATGTCTCAGTCTAAATTTTTATAATCAATAACAATTATCTTGATAGTGCATAACTCTTCTTGGTAGTGTCAAGGGTCTGTCAGATCCTGTCGACTTGAATCCACCCACTTGAGAAGATTGTTTGATGAAGAAAAGGGTTTTCGAAAGACGTCCTTGCAGACACTGAGAATATCCAGTGAGAAAATACAGGTAAGTGAAGCTTAAGTTTTGCATTCAATTGGTACAAGTCATGTACATGTACATGTAGATGTCGTGGTGTTCTTAACAAGAATTTAGTACCTCTAAAGATCACCAATTTCAGGCTTTGATCTGCCGTCATATTGACATTTTTGCATACATGTACATCAGCACTGCAGGAGGAAATAGGTGGTAGGGTTGGTATTACAGTGTACCTTAAGCCTCCACCCCCACAAGGGACTAGCACCCATCATAGGACCTGCAGTGACCTAATTCTGTCAGTGTTATATAATGCTTCAGGAAATTTATGCTACCAGGTTGTTACATGTACATTATAATACCCTTTTGAAGGGGTATCACAAAGGGCTCAAAACAGGGCATCCACTTTTCACTGCCATAAATGCAATTGACACATAGATTTTACTCTGTCTAACGCCAGACGATTTTACTCATCAATGGGGATTTAGTCCTTGGCGGTGAATGGGTTAAAGTGGTACTATGATAAAGGAATTAAATCTTATTTTTCTTTGGATTTCAAAACTATGTTAACTAAACACTATGTGACCCAAGTTTTAAGGCTTGATTTCAAAAAAAAGACAAGTTGGTTTAGTTTAACTGGAGTTTTGCTATTTAATGGTCTGTCATTACTTACTTTAAAACCTTGAGAGCACTGGATCGAGGAGAAAATGACGTCAAAGACTCACTAGTTTAAGAATTCAATGCCCTTGTACCTGACTGAATTAATATGTAGGATGGGCTATTAAAGACAGGTCAGGTTGACTCTTAATCATTATGGTAATGCAAGTGTGAGTTCCGCTTATCAAAGTTAGCTTTCTCTGGGCAAAAATTGACTAGTGATGGACTATCAACCCAACTGACTAAAAGATTGCAGCTATCCAAGACTCTAGAGCTCCAAAGGACGGTAGTGAGGTCAGGTCATTCATGGCCCTAGTGCAGTACTCTGCGAAGTTCATGCTGGATTTAACGTCGATAGGAAGACCAATACAAGAGTTACAGCTGTAGCAAGGAAAGGTGTTACGTTTGTATGGGGGAAGAACAGCAAACTACTTTTGAGAGGCTAAAGCAAATGACCATAGTGCACACATGCAGATTATACGTTAGCTTACTACAAAGTGGGTTGCAGGACGAGGATAATTGCGAAGTCATATTTCCCTATATCCAACCCTCTGAGGACCAGTCGATCAGTTTTGAATGTGAGTAATGGCGGACTGTGAATTTCAAAACTTACATGTACACTCAAAGTAAACAGCCTTTGGATAAAATTATTAATATCAAAGCTGAAAAATTTGCCACCCTGGGGCACATGTTAAGCAAACACACTCACAAAATCTGAAGAAAAAAGGAGTGACTTTATTATCATAGTACCACTTTAAATCTTTCTCAACTAAAACAGGAAGTGAAGCTGGAAATGCATGACCTGAAGAGGAAGGTAAAAGCATTGCCTGAACTGCTGTCTCAAGAGGTGGACAAGACAACAAAACTCACTGATCAGTTTGGATCTATGAAAATGTCTAACATGGAAGGTACTGTACATAATTATTGAATTCAAATTTCAAAGGCACTGGACACTATACACATTTTTTTAAAAGTTGTGTTTACCAGACTGGTTTGTGTCTAGTTTCCACCTAAAACTATTGCTGTGCTGCCTTAATTAGACACAAAAAAGAATATACAGCTGTAGTGAACAACAAAGGGGCCATCAACCTAACTTAAAGTTTGCAGCTATGTAAATTTGCTGGACGTACTGAAAACTAATTCTTTTGTTTGCTGAACTTTCTCCTTCAACTTTGATGGTGTGGAGGCTCCCAAAAAGTGGAAAGTTCAGCTGTAGTTTAACTTACACGCACAAAACTCAGAAATTGGAATTGTTTTTACACTGAGTTGACATCACAAACTACTTTGCATTTGGACAGCATTGCAGAGTACTTTTGTGACATCATTAAGGTGTCTCGCTTGGTTATGGATCACACCATGGCTATTTGGTTTTCTCGTGTCTGCTGGTAAATAGGAAAACTGGTTTTCAGTGAGGCAAAACAAAATATGTTTTTGAAAGGCATTTGTGGATAAAAATTAATTTAAAAGTGGATACTTTTGTTGACTGAGGTGTTGGCAACTACAACTTTAGACTAACTAGTCACTGTGGTGTGGATGAAAAATCTGGATAATATTTTGCAAACAAAATAATACATGTACGGATCACCTAATTCCACCATAATCATCAAGCATTACTACAACAGCATTTCATCTGGAGCACTATTTAAAAAGGCAAAAACCTGGTAGGGCATAAGACCTCCACGTTCACCATTTTGCATGCCAAAACAAGAGCAATGGCAAAAAAAAAAGCCAATTTTTTTCTCATTTTTATCCTTTAGCAACCAGTTCTTGTTCTAACTTTTGGGATAAGTAATCCCTATTTTTAAGCACTGTTTTGTGTGCAGAATATCTGGCTAAAATGGTACACACAGGACAAGTTGTAGACATCGTTTTAATTATCGATTTTGTACCTTGTCCAACATGTGTGTGATGTCACTACTCATTGCAAAACTTTTTTGCAGGGCTCCAATCAAAGCTTCTTAAGACAGAAATGGAAATGGTGGAGTTCCAGAAAAGATATAATATTGAAAAGGCCAGAAGAATGACACTTCACAACACTCTAGTGGTTAGTATCAGCATTTTTATCTCAAAGTAGTGCAATTTCCTACTCAAGCTGTTCAACAGATTAAAGAAAAGGTTGATTCACGAAAAGGCAATATATTCAGATCTTTTGAAGAGGAAATTCACGTGAAAGAGAGTTGAGGTATAAAACTTTAATGATAGAGTCCATTTTGAAACAGCCTAAAGTACTGTAAGATGCCAGTTTAGGATCCTCTACGGGCTTATTGACGATTTTTCGAAATGGCCAGGGGCCCGTTTTTCGAAAGTCCCGAGAACTTTTCGAGCCCGACAAGCCAGTCGTCAAACTGCAATCTGCTCGCTTTGAAAAGCTGATCCTTTAACATGTTTTTGTTGTAAGAAAAACAAAGAGGATTGCGAAGTTTTATGGCTTAGAACCCCGGCGTTGCGAAGTTATGAAGGGAATTGTGGCACCTGAAATAGGCCCGAAAAGTTTCGGGACTTTTGAGAAACAGGCCACAGGTCCCAGTTAGTCTTCATAGCGATTGAATTGGTAGAGCAGTCTGCACCGGCCTCTGCGAGATCATTGGCTCAAACCCTGTTCAATTCTGAATCTCATCCCCAATGCTATTTACAGGCCCACAAGTTACACTTGACAATGCTTTTAAATAAATGTTATAGAAAATTTGATTTTCTACCGTTGCGTTGTGGTAGGAAATTCGTGGGAATATCCGAGTTCACTGTCGACTGCGGCCATCCATAGGCCGCCTGGATGCTCCTGGAGATGAGGATTCCCTCGGGATGTCAGGCACGCCATCAGAAAGAGTCGTGCAAGTTCTTGATGAGGAGAAGATTCAGGTGAAACCCTCCAAGCCCATCGGCGGTCAGATGCAAAAGAAAGACTTTGAATTTGAGAGAGTGTATGGTCCGGAAACTGATCAACACTCGCTCTTTGACGATGTGGCTCCTCTACTGACTTCTCTTTTAGATGGGTGAGAGTTGGTCACTTCGTTTTATTCCGAGTTTTTTTTTTTTTTTTTTTTTACTGTGAGGTCTGTAAGGAATTCAGGAACAACCAATGATTTTAGTAAACCATGGAGGCTTGTACAAGATTTCGATGAACGTTTGAAGAATTACTCTGAAGTCTGGATTATTTTTGAGCGCTTTGAAGCCTCACTTCTCAGTATCAAGGCGCAAAAAACCCTAGCCTGTTCCAGGCTCTCAGATAGTCGAGAAAACGAAAAGAACTGCGTGTGAAAAGCGAGTGCACACGCAGTTCTTTTCGTTTTCTCGACTATCTGAGAGCCTGGAACAGGCTAGAAAAACCCAGACCTGAAAAAAAAACGTTGTTTGATTGGACGATTATATGTTTTTTTGTTTTGTTTTTGCCACCAGGTATAATGTATGCATCATGGCGTATGGACAGACAGGATCTGGCAAGACTCATACCATGCTGGGGAGTCATGATTTGGACATGGAGATCGACTCCGAATCGCTGAATAAAGATGAGGGCATCATACCACGATCAGCTAAAGAGATGTTCAGGTAATTCATGAAAGAGGCGCACGATCGAAAGTATCCATTCCACTTTCAAGTGGTAGACCCAAAAGAGTCTGGCCAAGACAAACAAGAATTGGGAATCATTGTCCCGACTTTATCATTCATTGCCATCTCATATGAAGTCAAATACAGCAGCCATTGAACGACAGTATAATGGGATGATAGCATTGCCAGTTCCTCCCATTCAGCGGTTCCATTTTGGGCTAAAACCTAAAAGACGCGTCCCACATTTCTGCCTTAGGAATGGCAACGACTCATGCAAATGGTTAGAACGTCTAGACCTTATTGGATAAGGACAACAAACCACAGCCCCCGTGCTATTTGTTAAGTGATTACCTTCGATAGTCGTCAAAGATTTCTTAACACTATTCGTAAGGAGAACGGAATTTCGTGTGTTAAGGTGTGGCCTGTGAAGTGAGCACGTTATTATCATACAGGCAGTCTCTCTGTTTTGGTACATAGTGAGATTTATTCAAATAAGAAGTGTCTCGTTGCTTTAACGAGTAGAGAAAGATTTGTCTTCTTGTTTATTGTTTCCAGACTTATCAGCGAACGGGAAAATCCTGAGGAAAGCTATACGTTGGAAATGTCCGTCTGCGAGATTTACAACAATGAAGTTCGTGACTTGCTTGCTGGAAAGAACGCATCAAGAGTAAGTTCTCTGCGTCATAGCCAATGTAAATCGCAACTAGCGCTTTTGCCCCGTTGTTGTGGGGAGCGCGGGAGGAAGGGAGCGCGCGACGACGGTGAGCGCCGAAGCCGCGAAAACGAGTGGAGTGGGGCATGGGTCAATCAAATAAACGCTATCAAATCAAATCAATTTTTGGTTTTGGTGAGAGGCGAAAAGCAGATTACCCTGCCCTTTCTTACCCCACCCTTTCTTGCAGTCTTGGGGACTAAATTGCGAAGGGCCCAGCTCACGATATCGGGCCGAAATCATACATAAAGCTCCTCTGGCATCCGCTTTACGGTACTCGTTTGATATCGGAGCACCGCATCACAGTCTGATGTCATTAGCTGAGTCGATTTTGATAAAGGAGCTAAACCGGATTACCCAGAGGAAAACCTTTCTAAGCAGAGTAAAGAACGTACAAGCTCAACCCACACATGACTCCGAATCGGGTAATCAAACCCGGGACAGATTAGTAGAAGGTGAGGAATATCACCACAGCGGCAATAAGGTTTAGTCGGTGATTATAGTAAATCATTGGTCTGAAATCCAGTGCGCGCAAGGGCTCGATTAGGTACGACCAAAGTGATGGTAGACGATAAATGTCCTGAGTGGGATGCGCATCGTGAGTCCAGTGGGTTAGTCGTGAAGAAATTTCTAGATTCTAGTGAAACTGCGGTGCTTCGTCGGTGGGAGAATGAAACAAGGAAATTTGGTTTCATCAAACGAGTTGATAAAGGTCGATTTACCACTGTGAAAAATTTGGAAAGCTGGCGTTGCGATCGTTAGCCCATCGTCAGAGCGAATCACGAATGGCTGCCGCCCGAAACGTCAGTTTTCCAATTTTTTCACGGTGGTAATTCGACCTTTATCAACTCGTTTGATTAAACCAAATTTTCAGGTTAGTTGTGGAGGTTTTGATTACCGAGTGAGTGTATGCATGATTCTGGTCCGAACCCTTATCAGGAAAGAAAGGGTCTTATCACAGTAAATCTCGCTTTTAAACTCTCTGTTTGATTTTATTTGAAGAATAAATTTCCGTATGAAAGAAGGGTACATCTCTCGACAGATTGTTCTTTTGTTCATCTTAACAGCTGGATATTGTCACTAGCAGTGAGGGAGCTACCGAGATTCCGTCCCTTGTCACCAAGTATGTTTTAACAACTTAGTAACCACATAATTATTTCCAGATTAGTTTGTGCCACAAATAGCCACCAATCTAATCTCTGCTGGACGAGACTGTCGCATGAAAATTAATGAAAGCAAGTTACCTTGTTATAGTAAATTACAAGAAATAACAACTACAAAGACTCAAGACTGAAAATTAGAATGCTGGTATCCTTCAAAATGATTGATTATAATCTAATGTTCAGAGCTTGAAAATAAATCGTATGAAACGTTTTCTAATCATGTGAACTTTTCCACCTTCTAGAAAGTGACGCGGGTCATAATATACCTGGGAAAAAAAGTATGACCTATGGTCTCGTAGGAGCTAACCTAGAACAAAAGTATGGTTTGTCTTTCTCTGATTTTATATAATTGTATTCAGAACTGTAACCACAGTACAAGAAGTCATGGCGCTGGTTTATTACGGCATGCAACGACGTCACGAAGACGCGACAATGGTGCATGCGCACTCGAGTCGTTCCCATCTCATCGTGCAATTAACGATTTATACCATCACTTCTGCAAGACAAAGCACCTCTTCCGCATCAAGTGATGCCGCACCTTCACCTCCAAACACTCCAACCAGATCAAGGCGAACACTTCCCACGCCTTCAGTTGGGCACAGTGGTAGGTCCCAATCTCCGGCGCCAAAGAGCAAAGCAGCGGCCGGAAGGCGTTCAAGGTAGAGACGGTTGCGTTATCTCGATTGTTATCACTTACACTATTGTTTTTAAAATCATAGATGGCATGGTTCATGAGGCTCAGTGTCATGACGCGACACACCTTCCCTATGCTTCGTTGAAGCAGTTGTTTTATAACGACTTGGACCTCTCCCCGTCACGAGGTTCCTCAATTAGTGTGTGCATGAGAAACATAAATTTTTGATCTAGCTGGCATTCATAAATGATAGTTGAAACACCACGCCAATATTTTGGAGGGTAGGTGCCGTAAAGGTAACAAGGGAGGAGACAGCACTCTCCTCAGCAGCAAGGAGGTCACCATGGCAACCGAGCCACAGTCCACCTCCCAGGCACCCGTCAAAACATCACTGAGAGAAACCAGTGTGTGGAGTATATATACTTACCCCAAAATATGGGAGGGAGGGAGGGAGGGTAAAGAAGCAAGGAAGCAAAAAAGCAACTCAAGCCAAAGCACATGGCAATGCCCCTGCAAACCTCACTGCAAACCCCCCCCCCCCCCCCCCAAGTATCCCAGGCGACACCGCTGCATTGGCTTGGTTTTAACTTTGCCTAAATTATATTTAGCCTCATTAAAAATGCTATAACATTTCGAATACTATTTTCATTGCTCAGTGTCATTGTTGTTGTTGTTTTTTAATCCACTCGATTGCACTGCGTGCGATGCCTTGAAGGTCTGAATATCTACGAATCAAGCCTTGGTTATATCGTAATAATTGGTCGCAGTATATCTCCTCAGGTCTCCAGCTCCCGGTACTGCTGCTGCTGCTCGGTCCAGATCTCCTTCACCGACCCGTACCAATGGTTCCTCGGCGAACAAACTGAGTGTGAAGACGAAGCTACAACTTGTGGATTTAGCCGGAAGTGAATGTGTCGGTAAGAACGAGGGAACTTACATGAATTGTATAATCATTTTAAAGTGGCCGACGGAAAGCGGAAATGATATGGCCCGTAGTATTTTCTAAAAGGCTTTACTTGCGTGTTGGTGTTATCACATTGCAGGGGAAATCACTTTTGCTCTCGTATAGTGAATTTACAGTATTTTAAGGGACACGTCAAGCTTTATTCTTTAAGCAATTTTGCCGTCCTTACTGATCTATGCAACCGCACCGGCTACGCAGGGTAGTGTTATATGGTTCTTAGAAATAAAAATACAGCTGCATTGTTTCTGTCCCCTATCACTACAAAGACGATTAGTCATTGAAGTTTAACTTAAACAGCGTGAAACTACACAGGTAAGCTCTGCCAAACACCATCCTAGCGGAAAAAGGAAAGGTTCAGTTCTGGCCGGTGTCTGTCCAGTGTTTATATTATTTTGTCTTGTGAAGGTAACGACAAATTCAATCGAGTTATTTTCTGTCGCGAGTTCCGTCAACTGTTATGCTTGAAATGAGAGCAGACGGTGTGCACATTACCGCTTCCCTCGGCTAGCCCTTTGTTCTCATTTTAGTTGTTTTCCAAGCCACAGCCGCGCGGATCAGAGGAAAGTCTAAGCGAACGTTTAAACCACAAAGGATTCAAGCGAGAAGCATAAGCCGTTCCTGTTTTTAAGGCTCGTTAGCCCAGTTCTGTTCAAACCGCATGGACTAAACTCGTGGGAGTCGGAAACTTACCCGCAATCCCAGTTACTCATTTAGAGAAAATTTATTAATTAGTTTTTGTCGCACTCCTACGCTGATGAGGTGCTAAACCTTATTAGGAGAGCTTACCAAGAACTTCCATGTTATCGATACAGGAGTAAACGAAGTAATTTTTTTGTTTTATTTTTGCAGGTTTTTGCGCAATATTATTGCACAATTCCCGCATTATCGTTAGTTGTAAGGGTGATAGAGTTTTAGTTTATGGTGAAATTAGGCCCGCACAGTGTGCACAGAGCTACTTCTGTTTCAGAATATTCGGGAACTTGCATATTCCTCGTTTTATCATTGCTGTGTGCTCCAGACGTCAGGAAAAAACCCATTCAGTGACAAACGTAGTTGTGAAGATTTATGTTTCCAGTTATGAACTCTGGCCCTGACCTTACAAAAACAATTCTTTATGTTATTTTTGAAAGGAATGTCTGGGGTAACTGGTGCAGCTTTAAGAGAAACGTCTCACATCAACAAAAGGTAACAACTCTTTTCTGTTGTTGTTGTTGTTGTTGTAACATAAAACGTAAAAGATCGAACTACGATCGCGATGAAATTCTATTAAAAGCCATTTTCAACTGAGATTGATCACGTGCAAAGCCCATTTCCCCAAAGTACAGAAAATATCCCATATTTGGATTAATGGTCTGACACAGGAAGTCTGTGTGTCAGCTGTTGGGCGCGGTGGGTCGGTGTGTGGTTCACTTGATCGGTCGGTCGGTGGATTGGTGGGTGAGTCTGTTGGTCAGTGACTCAGTTATATTGGGACTTTTTTTCACGCGGGATGCCACAGCCAGACCACGTCAAAAATTTAGTACAGTTTTGTTTTAATCTGAGTCACATGGATTTTCTAGTCACGTTTCCCTGTTGGCCGGAGTTACTACTTTTTTTTCCTTGTACTTTTTTTCCACATTATTGTTGTAGTTTACCATTTTTGTTTCGTTTTGGTCATTCCAATGGCATCGCTTTTTTGTAACGAAAGACACGCAAAATGTCAGGATCCCTCGTGAACGCTTGTTGAAGATGAACTTTTGCAGTTATGAAATCTATAGCTATAGAGGAAAGAAGCATGTTTATAATCAGACTTGAAAGGGAATCAAACTCATATTGTCTGCGATACTTTAGCAGGGTCAACTGCTTGAGTCAGCATGTAGGCTCAAGGCCGATTCACGCTATTTCACCATTTTTTAGCTAAGAGCATTCATTACTGTAAGGATCTTCCTTTTTCATTTTTTTCTTCAAGCCGGTAATATGTTATTTCATGTTTGGATGAATCGTATAGTAATTGAGTGTATCTAACTTTGTATGTTTCAGTCTGAGTGCATTGGCTGATGTGTTGGGGGCATTATCAGAGCAGCGCTCTCACATACCATACCGTAACACCCGACTCACCCACATGCTGCAGGACACCATTGGTGAGACACTTACCACGTTTAGTCCCAGACAAACATCTGATCTGATCTGAATCTGAAGCCTTTATCATTCCATCTCGGAACATAGGCCACTGATAAAGTCCCTCCAGTCCCCTCTGTCCTTGGACAGGTGTTCGAGCTGGTGCCAAGAGAGACCTCTCGTCTGGATGGTGTGGTCTGTGTCTCTCCTCCAGCTGTTACACGGTCTCCCTCCCCGTCTACTTCCCTGTGGGTTCCAACCTAGGGCTTGTCGACCAATGCAGTTCTTCGATCTCTTAAGTGTATGGCCAGTCCAGGCCCATTTTCTGCTCATCATCTGTTGCCTCACAGGTGCTTGACCTGTGGCTTCCCATAGATTAAAATTGCTGATAGTGGCAAGCCGATAAATACCAAGGATTCTGCGCAGGCATCTATTTACGAAAGTCTAATTTTGACACGGTCTTCTCAGTCATTCTCCATGTTTAAGACCCATGGAGCAAGATAGACTTTACATTAGAATTGAAAAACATGTTATCAAACAATGTAATTTTATTCCGTAAAGTGCTGCGGGACTATGCGGGGGAAAAAACTCCTATACATTACTATTAAACTACTGCAGGAAAACCGTGAGGAACGTTAAAGCTTGAAATCTATAAATCCTGTAGAATCATCTCAACTGTAAATAGTTATATTAATTTTTATACTTTGAAGAATTTTATAAAATTTAAATATATATATTTTTTGCACACCATTACTGACGAACTTTCATCCTATCTTAGGTGGTGATGCCAAACTTCTTGTCATGCTCTGCGTTTCTCCTGCGCAGCGGTTCATCACAGAAACTCTTCAATGTTTAGGCTTTGGGTCACGTGCTCGCCAGGTTGCTCGAGGTCAAACCAAGAAGCGGAGGCCGACTTCATTTGTACCGAACAGTCTAAGCATAGGTTAGTATTCATTTCCTCCCCAGCCCCAACCCTCTCCTCTTGCTCTCTCCTACTAGCTGGTCTGGAACAAGAATACGTTACTGCCATAAGCTTGGCGATTGGCTGACAAATCTTACGTCACATTCTGAGGTTGAAGGATTGGTCAAAGGGACGTCAGTTGTGACTTTTTTTTCACGTCAACCAATCAGAATTGAAGCAATTTCATGTAACTTGCTCAACCGCGGCAAATTCTGCGCTTTTAAGTGCCCATTGGTTTTACTTTTGCTTCTCATTGTTTGTAAAATTTGGTTCGAAATTTAACCCTTAATCACTAAAAAGGAAAGGAAAGGAACTTTAGTTAAGTTACTAGTCCTCTAGCGCCGTGGAGCACTAATTGGGGATACTGTAAATTGAAATCAACAAATTAACGCGCAAATCAAATCAAATGTTGGTCTGTGAGGAGAGGAGAAAACCGACATACCTGGAGAAAAACCTCTTTGAGCAGAGTCTCAACCCACGTATGACGCCGGTTCGGAAATTGAACCCGGGCCACATTGGTGAGAAGCGAGTGCTCTCATCACTAACCCATCCCTGCACCCCTCAGGGTGTAGGGCTGGCGTACTTTCGGCCCTCATGCAATAGTTGGATCATCTTGATTCTGTTGTGATTTGCCAAAATAACTTTGGGTATGGTTATCATTGAAAACCATTGTAGAATGCTGAAACATCTTCATTGTTTGCATTTTCAACTTCCTACTTATTGAATATGTTCAGGATAGCATGCAATGAGATTCACACCGATTTTGATACATGTAAGGGTCGCGCGAAGTGTCCTTTTCCCTTCTCATCAACTTAAGAAAAATACTTGTGCTTAGAAATACATAGAATATACATCGGAAAGTGTTATCCAAACTCTGCTCGGCACGTAAACTTGAACCGCTGTGAAAATGTTAACGCTAAAAACCGGTTGCAAAGTTAATGGAGACACTTCACGTTCTTGGGGCGTTATTAATTTACCTATTATCTCACACACTGCAGCCCCCAACCCCCCCCCCCCCCCCCCCGTTCTTGGGGCGTTATTAATTTACCTATTATCTCACACACTGCAGCCCCCTTACCCCCCCCCCCCCGTTCTTGGGGCGTTATTAATTTACCTATTATCTCACACACTGCAGCCCCCTAACCCCCCCCCCCCCCCCAGCCCATCAATATTGCTGGCAATACAAAATAATGCTGAAAACTTGAACAGTCAAATGAACATTGAAAGGGGAAGAGGGAGGGGGGGAATGGGAAAGGTTGGAATTCTAGATCCGGTGGGTATCACCAATTTTGCAACCTGTTGTGTTGTAACGTTAACTCTATTGTAGTTGTAAATACGTAGTTGACGCCTGAATTAATCAGGGCAGTTCGTCCTCGATACCCTTGTCAAAATTGAGCACGCTGGACAGAAATGACCTTCCGATTTTTTCCTTTCTTAGATCTTGCTCAGGTTGGACAATCCTTAAGGAGCAACGGGAATAATCTTTCTCCAAGAATATTGGATCTTCGAGGTGGAGGACGCCGAAAATCAAACTTCAATTTCGATTAAAAAAAGGTGTTCACTGATCAAGCATTGACTTGTGACTTAGTTGGTCATCGTCGCCAACCGAAACTAAAAGAGAGCAAGGGAAGATGCTAACAGTACCAAATAAGAGCAGCTTATTAGAGTTGCTACAATTGGTCACTATCGCAGCGTTGACTTTGAGAAGAACAAGAACACCAAAAAACAATGGGCCGGTTTTTTTAAACGAACTTTAAAAAGACTGCGGTTTTCGGCAACAGTCGTACGTTTTACTTCCACAACGTTCCAGAAGTGAGTTGCTTTAAGTAGATAAATGTTTTGCTCTTCTGCTCTCGGCTCCTCGGTTTTGCTTTCGACTTTTGAGAGAGTTGGCATTGCCCTTACAGCAAACAGCGAAGACCAGGTTGTGAGATTTGTGTTTAGCCAAAACAAAACAAAAATTAACTTGTTTAAAATTAACTCGTTGATATTGTGTTTTCTACAGATATCAAGTAACTTCTCAGAAGGGAGAGAAGTTTAAAATTTTCGTACTTTATGAGAAACAGCAGCCTACCTTTTTTTCCGTTACCGGTTTAACGTAAACGCGATGTTAAATCTCTCTAATGAACAGCGTTGTATACTACGATTGAGCAAAAGCGATTCTCAGCTAATTACATCTGGCTGATGTGGTACTTTGCTCCAGGATAATACATAGAGACCGCGTGGTGGCTGCTAGAGGCTCCTTTGTATGTGTGCTCTCGGCCCCTCTCTGCTGTCTCGTCCAGCTGCTCCCTTCGCAATCCAGTCCTCGAGACTGCAAAAGAAGATTGATTAGCACGACCACTTTGTTTGTTTAAAAATCTCTTGGAATTACCCCCCATTTTCAGGTAACACAGTGCAGAAAATAGGTACTAAATACAATGCAAAATAAGTAATAAACCAAGCATTCTGATTGGTCCATGATCATAGAAAGCTATAGATAACCAATCAAATGCTAGGCCTGGGTGGTGCAATTTTTGTGCGATTACGTGATACACGTACGTTGCTTCTGATGTATAGCCCATTTCCGAGTTGCCGCGTTCCTCAGTTTCAAAGCGAGTCCTGGTGAACAATCATTCAATTGCAAATGGAAATGCGTTGCGTATTCTTGTGCAAATCAAACTAATTTCAAGACTCACTTCGAAACCGAGACAAACAGCATCTCGGAAATGGCCCATTTCGACAGGCTTACTCAATATTTCCTCATGTTTATTATTAATAAGTAATCACATGGTTTTGGAGTGCAATTTGGAATAAATAAGCACTCGCAGTTTTTTTAAAGAGTACAAATGACATATTCGCCTTACGGGCTCGTGTAATTTTGTCTTTGTTTGCTCATTTTTTTCCAAATTGCATTCGAAATCATGTGATTCTGGCCTATACAAATACATTGGCTGTGTGCGCCCAGGGCGTTTGTTTTACGTTTTGGTACTTGTCTTTGTGTTCTCGTGCAACGTGCGGCAACGACGTGGTGTGACCAAATTTGAGGTTGAGGATATGTGGAGAACGTGACCACCCGATGAAGTCATTAGTATTTTGTTTTGGAATTCTCGTAGCTGTCTTGTCATTTTTGCTTGAGCTTTTTGCTTCTTCAATCTTCAGTCTTCTTGAGAGTTCTCCATTGTGTTTTCTTTACACTGACGTTGTACAGTGAAGACTTTCACCTTTCGCCAATAACCCGCACTTCATGCAAACATATACATTTATTTGATCGAGTCCTTTAATGGGAAGACATGAGCCCAACGAATTGACCTGCTCTCAACTGAGTGGCTTTGTAGCTCATTTGGTAGAGCATTGCACCGGCAGAGGTCATGGGTTCGAATCCCGTTGACAAATTTCTTCAATTCTCCAGCTAAGTGCGAGGATCACTTCTCTCAATTTAGACTTTCTTTTGCCACTTGCGCCCAGGTTGCAACTAAATCCCCTCGATCATGCTATTTGTTCCACCTTTAATTTGTTCGAGGGTTAAAGGTTCAGAGAGGCAGTGTGGCCCAGTGGTTAGAGTGCTTGCCTTGATCATGAGATCCGGAGATCCCGGGTTCATGACCCGCTCTGACCACTCGTTGAATTTGATCCTGGTAGTCCCTGGTTCAACTTTCCAGCTGCACTTGTAAATAGCCAACTGGTTTGCCTCCGGCCAGTTGGGATTCTTAACAGTTGTTGTTCTGTTCTGTTGTTTCGTTGTGTTTCATTGGCCCTGAAAAGCCCCTATAGGGAGCGGTCAATTAAGTATGTATTTTATTGTATTGTATTGTATTGTAAAGTCTTACCAAGTCTTACCCAAAGTCATTTGGTCATCCTATTCATCCTTGATTTTTCTCACTCTCTCCTTTATTTTTGAAACGTGTTCAACAACATCTTTCCATTAAAGTGGCTTCCTCAAAAGCTTAAACTGTTGTGGTAGCTCTTGTCGCGTTTTTTCTGTGGACAAGCTAATTTTGCAGGGCGCTGTGATTGTTCCAAAGAGCTCAAATGTTCAAGATATTCAAGTCAAGAGTTTTGACTTGAATATCTTGTCTTGCCTTGGGAGTTCGAAACTTTTGAACTATCCAAAGACAAAGTAGTTCCCTCAGCGAGCCAACCTCTTTCCCAGCTCAGGACCTTTCCCTCGCTTTTGGGTGGGGCTGCGAAAGGGTTAGGGAACGGGAAAAAAGCGAAGGGAAGAGGTTATTGGAACGAGGTTGTCAGCTCGCTGATTAAATCTGACTATTTACTACTTATCGAGGTTGTGTTTAGCGTTGTCACCTTAACGGCGTATATAAAGCAAAGGAGAGGCCCAGTAGCTTTCCAGACGCCGTCTCTGATTGGAGAATGAAACAATGGATGATAGGATAGAAACAATACACCTACAATCATTGACAAATTCATTTGGGACGCTTACATTCAAACAATCTTATAGTTTGGGCCTTTGACACCTCTTCCCCATCCCATCATTCAATTTTGGGCTGAAATAGGAGATTTTCCACACAGCACGCACGACACCTGAACTGGCCTCCACACAACATTGAATTGGGGGGAGGGGGGAAGGAGGGAGTGCAACATTTTTCAGTTCGTCCTACAAATAACAACAAGTTAAAAATTATATTCAAGAAGCGTGTCTGTTCCATCTTATGTGTCCATGATTGTAGCCCTGATAACAAAACACACTTCAGGTCATAGGGACCAATGAAAGTAGCTGTTTGGAGTAGCTACAGGATTACTCCAAGAAAGACACAGTATAGTATAAGTATATATAGTATAATAGTATGTATGTATACTCTCTACATGGAAATCTATAAATAGTGGAGAGTACAAGTGTATGTAGTGTCTATAAAAGTAAAGTAAAACATGTATAGTTTGAATACTACAAATTAGCCAGTTCGGAGATTTAAAAAACGCGTGCGCGCGTCGGGATTAAAACAAGCCTATAGCCTATAATTTAATTCTCGGTTGTGGGAAATAGATTTGCGTTCAAAATCTTTTGTATTTTCAATATATACTTGTTTTGATCCCGAAGCGTTTCTCTGTTCTTGCAACTGGCTAACTTTCCTTTCATAGTTACCGTGCGTCCGGGAAAACCTTTTTGCGTGCTTAGACTTAGTTATATAAAACTCTCGATTAATCAAAGCAAGAAAGCAGTTTAAAGTTCAGCCAAAGAAACAACAGTCAAAGTATAAAACTTTAAGGTAAAGGCTGTTGAAATTGTGAGTCTAAATGTTAAATAATCTGCATACGCTCAGTGTTCTTATAGTTTAGGCAATGCCAGTTATGTAATACCTGTTCCCATGGGGAAACAGGTGAAGTCTAGTGATTGCACTTGTTTGTTTGGTTCTGGACGAAACGTGCGATGTAGAACGCTTCTCTTATTGTCCTTTTTAACCGTGAATGGGTGGTGGTTAAAACCTCCCACGTAAACTTGTGTGTTTTCTTAAAACTGAACAAAGTTCCTTTGGTGACTCTTTCCAGGAGACGCTTGAAGATTGCTCGTGAAGCAATCTGGGGCAGTTTGTGTTGTTTGTATATTTGATCTAAGATGTGGCTTATGGTTTCGTCTAAAGGTATTTCGGTAAACAGAGAGGTAACATCATATGCGACAACAATCTCGTCCTCATCGATCGTTCGGTCTTTCAAGTTTTTCGGCGAAATCCAATGTGTACGCATGTTCTTAATAGATGTTGGTTTTCAGCCGATGGTGCTAAGTATTTGGAAAGGGCTTTGGCTGTTTCATAGAAATATGTGCCACAGGTTGTCCGTTGTAATTTGGTTATGGTCCTCAAACTTGTGGGTTTTTGCTGTAGCGTAGAGTCGGGCTGTTTGATTGGAAAGGGGGCGGATGTGGGTGTAGTCCAAGGTTGGGGAAGACTTTTTGCTGAAGTTTTGGTAGAGGAAATCTTGTAAGGAACTAAGGTCTAACAGTGTAATGTCAGTTGTGGTCTCAGATTTTCCTTGCGTGATACCTTGTTCGATCATAGATTCAAGTTTTCTGGGAATAATGACCACTGTCGAGTCTTTGTCAACACGCAATACCGCGCTGTTTGGATTCTCCGATAGACCCCGAACCAATTCCACCTGTTGTCCGGGGTTTTGTATATGTTTTTTGTGAAAGTGTTTGTTGATATGCAGAGAGAGTAATGGAAATCCTCTAAGTCTTCTGATTCAACAGTGTTTCCCACACGGTACACCAGGGATTTAAATCCCGTGGTGAGATTGGCTTTGACAATATAATGGAGGCCAAATTTTAGGTGAGATTTTTCCGTGTTGGACAACTCGATCGTGGTCCGTCAAGTTGATGATGGGTACACAGTAATCGTCAACCTGTCTCGCACGATTTCCTTCGGCGAGTAGGTGTGTCATCTTGTTTTTTTTTGTTTTTTTTTTTTGGTTTCCAGTGAGTTTCGGTGCTCTGTTCGGAGTTGTTTGAGGTTCGAACAAGATGAGAAGGTTTAGATGTTAATAAGCAGTCAGAGCCAGCCAAGCACATTAGAACCACCGCCCATTCATGGTTAAAAAGGAGAATAAAAGAAGCGTTCTACATCACACGCTTCTGTCCAGAACCAAACAAACAAGTGCAATCACTGGACCTCACCTTGTTCCCCATGGGAACAGGTATTACATAACTGGCATTGCCTGAACTATAAGAACACTGAGCATATGCAGATTATTTCACTCTGATGATGATCAAACTGATCAAACGTTTAGACTCATACTTTTAACAGCCTTTACCTTAAATTTATATATTTTACTTTTATTGGCGAAATATACATAACAGTCAAAGGTTAGTGCTGTTTTTCAGAAAATTATATTATTGAGGCCAAATCTATTTCCAACACATACAATTTAATTTAAGTAGCTTGCTAACACTGTTGCTACGAAACTAAAACAACTAAAATGATTCCATGTTACAAATACACATATCCAGGCTAGAATAGACCAAGAAATTAGCAACGATTAGATACAAAATAAAACCTTAATTAATTACAGCCGTTGTTAGATTTCCAGGACGTGAAAGCAGGTCAAATATCTTAAGTACGAACGAAGTTACCCTGTGATACATA
>NC_090888.1:51201484-51218984 GCF_036669925.1 Montipora capricornis
AAAACTGCTCTATACCTCTATATTTTCCTATTAAGTTTTGATAGTTTATTTATCCTAAACCAATTGTTATTACTTGTAATGCACAATTCAGCCCTAATTGCCTGCGCAATATCTATAAAAGTATCTATCTATCTATTCAATATTTTTGCCGAAGCGCTTCTTCTGTGATGGTCTTATTCCTCAACAGTCCTTCTACAGGACCAGGAAAATCGTAGCCATATAGTTTGAAATCTAACTCAAAAATTTTACCTACTTTCAACAGTTCATCTTTTGTAAGTTGGGAATAGTATTCCAGAATGTAAGGTTGTGATTTTGATGGACGGTAATCTGGAAAAGTAACAAATTTATCAACGCCTATGATCTTTAAGAGCTGAGGTGCTTCCATGGGCAAATTTTCAAAGTGTCCTATAAAATCATAATTCACTTCACAAGGACAAATAAGTTCGTATGCACGCCAGTGCTGGTTAGTTTCAAGTGACGTTTTGTCGTTTCGTAGAAGATCCTTTCTCATGAACTCGGAGAATGAGGTGTCGGTGCGTTTTACTTCGTCATGACTGACGCCTGGGTGAAACATTTGCTTAAACCAACCTTGTTTCTTCTGGTCCTTGTAGGCGGATGCCAGTCTTTCAATAGGTTCACGAACAAACATGGCTTTGTAGTAAGTCTCCAGGATTTCCTTTCTCTTCTCAGGAGTGTAATCTTTTAGCCACTTGAAAATTTTCTTATCGTGGGCGTAAGTGTCGATCCCTTTTCCATCATTCTCCGCTCTGTATAGGACGTTCTTCCAAGTTGTACACGAGACTTTTGGAATAAAACAAAAGACGAACTTCAACTTCTCAATTACGATAAAACGTGTGAAATCAGCTTCCTCGATGAAAGACGGGTTTGGCGGTTTCTTTGAGCAATTCTCTCTCAAAAGACGCTGTCTTTGCCTCATTTGGGAGCTTAACCATGCAGGGCTCCAGTCTCCTGGTAATGATAAAAGCATCAGGAGTAATTATTTATATTGATTTAGGCAATGAGATGTTCAATCAATGTTCGTCAGTCAATCGAACACTCAGTTCGTCACTTGGTCAGTCATTCAGTCTGTTGATGTATAAATCAAGTCAGATCTTTCAGTTAATGACTTTGTCACCCAGTCATTCAAATTATCAGTCAACCGGCCAGTCGAGCAGTCAGTAACTCAGTTGACTCTTAAGTCAGTCAGTCCGTCCACCAGTCAATCTGTCTGTCAGTCAGTCAGTCAGTCTGTCAACCAGCCAGTTAGTCAACCAGTCAATCGGTCAGTCAACCAGTCAATCTGTCACTCAGTCAGTCAGTCAGTCAGTCAGTCAGTCAGTCAACCATGCAGTGAATCAGTCAGTCAGTCAATCAGTCAACCAGTCAATCTGTCAGTCAGTCAGCCAGCCATTCCGCAGTCATTCAGTCAGTAAACCAGTCAGTCAGCCAGTCAGTCAACCAGTTAATCAGTCAGTCAGTCGAACCAGTTAATCTGTCAGTCAGTCAGCCAGTCAGCTAGTCAGTTAGTAAACCAGTCAATCAGTCAGTCAGTCAGTAAACCAGTCAGTCAGTCGTTTAGTCATTCAGTTGATCGTTCGATGATGGAAGGTTTCAAGGAGTGACGTTACGTTAGTGTCAGAGATCAACTGGAAGAGCAAAAACTAGTGAGGAGGAATGGAGCAAATTATATGCCATGTGGTTCCTACGTTTTCACAGTACCAACTTACAAAGGTTTTACTGAACGTAAACAGGCCGTGTTTTTTTTTTCAGTTTATTAATTTATGGCCCAAGCGTAAAAGCAGGAGGTCATCAATTGATTGAGCTGTAATACTAAACACGAGGCGGTAAAATGTTCAGTTCGACCCTCGAATTCGGTGAGAAAAAGTTATACAGGTTGGTGCGAGAAGAATTTTAAGATGTCTTCTGGGATAATCAAGTCCCGGTCTCCCAACCCTTCAATGTCCATAACCTGCTGGATATGAAATGATTATAACCAACACGGCGCTACGCCGCGTTTCGTTGGTTATCTATCACTTCATATCCTGCGCGCCCTCGTAGAGTAATTACATGTAGGGAGCTTAAGATCTACGACGGCGACGTCGATGAAAACGTCAATTCAAAATAGAACTTTGCCCTAGTAAAAGTTTTTCGCGATTATTCCATCTTGTTCACGTCGTACAATGTGGGCGAAGTATCCAAAAAATAAATTGGTACGAGCGGTTTCAGACTGAAAATAGAGAATGACAGATTCTCTGTTGCATGCTAACGTTGTCGTCAAAACCTAAAATTTAGTGATTTCTCGTCGTCGTCACGCAGAGAACCGCAAAAATATGAGCTAAAATCCGTGCCGCACGTGCAGCACGATTATTTATGCTCTTTTAACCAATGATATCATTGTTTTAAGTAGACAACTTTCATTTGTGCGCGTTGATATAGCAGGCTTGAATTACACTGGGTCATTGGTAGAGCCCAGCGTTCAAGCCCCGTTCTGACCACTCGTTGAATTTGACCCTGCTGGATAGCCCATTGTTCAACTTCTTCGTCGGAAACACTTGTAAAAACTGAGTCCACCAGTCCAGCCAGTTGGAACTCTTCACAATTGTTTTCACGGTCAAGTGAAGCTATGATCCCTGCAGTTACGAACGCAATTTTAGCAATTGCGTAGAAAAGCCTGAAAATTTCAGGATTTTAACGGGGTTTGAATGAATGAATCAACGAATGAAATGATATATGGAAGGAGTCATATATTGAACTGCGCATATGAAATCAAGTGAAGCTATCATCATAAAACAAATGAAGCTATGATGATCATAGCTTCACTTGATTTCATATCCGCAGTTCAATATAATTCCTTTTATTTCATTCGTTAATTGTTGTTGTTTCGTTGATTTCTTTTCATTGGCCCCGAAAAGCCTCTACGGGGAGAAGACAATTAATGTGCACGTATACATGAAAGTATGTATGTGAGGCAACCTCTACAAAATAATATTCTGCAGTGTAAAAAGACCAAATATAAGGAGCCCGACAGCCAGGTTGGCGTTTTACATGGTGAAGTTGTTAGCCAGCCATCAAAACAAATCGGTTGGTACTCACAGCGAGATTCAAACCAGAAGGTTCCGTATGAAAATCTAGTGTTATCCAAGTTGAGCCGAGCACAGAATTTTTAACTTTTAGTATGTGACCACAATCGAACAATTTGAATGCGTCGATCTAAGAAGATCTCTATTCCAAACACCAGACACGCCCGCCAAATGGAAATATCCCAATTACCAGCAAATGAAAATAACTAAAGGTTCTAAAGATATTGTTTTTTTTTCAAAAAATAAATGATTAAAAGATAGTGAACGAAGTCTTAAAATTATTTTAGAACAAGTCAACCAACAGGGAGCGGTTCCTCTGATGACGAAGACTATAAATTCAGAAGAAAGAAATAGGCATAATGGAAAAACTTATGCCTATTTAATCCTGAATTCAAGACAAAAATGGCAAGTGACGTGACCGCTAAGAAAGAAAAAAAACTATGACCATTTTTACTATTGGAAAAACCTATTTGTGTGAGGTTTAAAAAGTTCTTCATTATATATCATTTATCTGTCAGTCATTTCTCCTGCTCAACCAGTCTGTTCAAATTATTTTACTGGGTATGAGAATATATATTCGCATAAATTAAAACCCTGAGTTGTTTCTCTTCTGCGTGCTACGTGTCCAAAACCTGCGACAAAACCTGAGGGGCTTGTGGCTCTAGCTCGTCTACTAATTCACAATATATATTCCGAATTATTGAAATTTAAAGCCGTCAACGCTACTTCAAACTTTAAAGCTTAAGTGTTTAATTGGTTTGTTTATGATTTGATACTCTTCATTGCATATTTAGTTTTAGCTTTTTATTACTTGTAAACAGTATTTTTAAACGGTTTACAACTTTCACATCAAGATCATCAAATTGTGCGTACCCCAAACTTTTACAGCTACAAGATGACTTCAAAAAAAAGGAGAGAAAAATATTCACCCTAAATACTAACAGCCTAGGGGAACGGAAAAAAAAATTAATAGGATCAGTCTAATTAATTGTTACAGATGTGAAGTTTGCCGTTTTGGCTTTTCGTCGACACTGAACAAAGGCAGCTTACGAATGGTTATTTTCCGGAATAAAAACTATTTATTCTTTACTCTCTCCTCTCGGAAAATTTCGATGACATTTTCCGGTATAAAATAGAGAACCCAGCATCGCGGTTTTGTCCAAAATTATATTTTCAAATATCCTTTTTAATTTGACTTGCCGTGTACTTCCAACGATAATCATTGAGTGTTTCCGTTTCGCCTTAAATTCATTGGGTCCACCGAACGAGTTTAGTTTTGGTGAGTTTTGAGTTAAAATGAGATCATCGTGGGAAAAAAGCCCAGTTTTGTAAAAGACTGACTTCCTTACCTTTTGGGGCTTGCGGATACTTCCAGATTATACAACCAACCGTCGCAAATATAATTAAAACTAGAACAAATTTCTTGGTTCGGTCGCGAAAAGCCATTGTCACTCTTTTTCGTTTCGTCTGAAAAAATAAGACTGACAACTTCGATTTCAACGTACAGTATTTGGAACTGCAATTAACCTGTTAATGGTTTCGGTATTAATGAATAGAACTCTTACTTGGCACAGCGAAAACAATACCCGCTACGAGCCTAAGGTTTCCTAGGGAATTAGATCAGCTCTTCGATTCATTCAAAGTATACCACTATGAATAAAAACCGGGAGAGTTTCCAAGGAAACTACCCGCAAGAGGAGAGGTCGCTTTAATCGAGTCCGAGATGGATAATTTGGAAACTTTTAGTGCTTTGTTGTCAACTGCACGGGCTGAGCATTTGATAAATATCAAGTCTTAACGGTGCAAAAAAGGAACAAGGACTAATCGGAAAAATAAAATTATGAATGTGATAATGAATAACGAGCAATATTCCGATGTATAAAGAATAAATTGCTTCGGTAGAAAAGAGAGATGCCACGCAGGTACATCGCTTGCATCCTTGATTATTTAGGTTTAGATTTAAAAATTTGTATTAAAGTAACTAGGGTTAGGAGACGAAGCCAAAGGATTATAGTTCTCATCTGTTGAAACCTGAAATTTGGTGATTTCTCGTCGTTATGCAGAGCTACCTGAAAATATGTGCTAAAATTGCCGTGCCCGAAGCGCAGCACGAGTATTTTTCCTCTTTTAACCAATGATATTATTCTAGGAAAACCGGAGTAGGAGAGAACCAATAACAAACTCAACCCACATAGGACGCCGGGACCAAGAATCGAACCCGGGCCACATAATTATAAGTGGGTGGTGAGTGCTCTCACCACTGCGCCACCCCTGCTCCCTGTGTTGTTTTGTCGTTGCCGTGGCTTCTTAGACTTTGTTAAACTTTATTCATCCACTTCAATGAGAGGGAAGGGTACCAGAGGTCATTCCTATCGATGGTATCTGCCCGCAGCCAGATGCCATTGATTGAGAGTCGATTTTCGGCTTTTCGTAACTCTCTATTAGTCATTTCCGCCTCTTTCGGTAGTTCCGTAATAAGCATGAGGTTTCTTCAATGGTTTCATTTTCTTGGCTCGTGGTGTCGCTTTCATTACTACAGACACAAAGGGCTTCTCATTAAGTCCCCTTAAGTGTTAACCGACATCATTGCCATAGATAAAAGCATGCCTTACGGTAGGGAGGGCCCTTTGTTAACACTCCAATGATATGCAATATGCAAGAAGCTATGCATGAAATAAAATTACTCAGTTCTGATTGGCTAAAAGAAATTCCAGTCCTCGTGTAACACGGGTGCCAATTTGTAGCAGGAGTGCAAATTACAAACGCACGTTTTCATGTTTACTTTTGAATGAGTTTTGGATAATGTCTAGTTGTAAAAGTTTGAATTTGACAAACGTAATTTTTTAACCAATCCGTTGAATGAACTTCATAGAAAATTAAAGCAAGCGCTGCCAAAATTTCCCAGTGCTGATTTCCTGTCTTCTTTTTCCATGCATCATGTAATTTGGTCTTAATAAGCACTTGTAAGACTTTCAGACTACAAACTTGCATTCAGTCTACGGACTCGTTCAATTTTGTCTGTCTAAAAAATTTCCTCGTGCTTATTTATTTCAAACTGCAAACGAAATTATGTAATTAACTATGCATTTTATACTGTGAAACGCTATTATTCACCGTTTTATACTACAGACGATATCCGTCTAGATGAATATGACATTTGCATAATGACGCCATTTGATTCCTACAGGTTTTGCTTGTTTCATGCTATTTAGAGCTATTGTTATATTTAAACTGAATTCTGGTAGTAGTAGTCAAATGACGCTATCGTGAAAGTTGCCTATTATGGGTCTCTCATGTTATCCGTCTAATGTAAAGACTGTGCAAGTACAGGAAGGATTACGTTTTTGCAAACGTTGGCCGTGTAGCATTTATAATTGAACAGACTTAACTGATTAGAGTGCTACACGGCCAACGTTAACGTTTGCAAAAACGCCATCCTTCCTGTACTTGTACATGTTCATTGTCGTGACTTTAAACATCTTCAGTTCCCACGGCCTGCTCCCGTCTGACCTTGTAGCTCAGTCGGTAGAGCGGCGGAGATCTAACCCGAAGGTCTTGGGTTCAATTCCCACCCTGGTCAGAGTTTTTCTCTGTCCTTGTGTGGGCTAACGCTCACATGGTTCATATGTGGTAGAAACTTAGCTCTTCACATTACACTCTAAAGTAAAAAAATGGACGAACTGTATAAGACGCATAAAATCCGTCGAGTATCAAGATGGGCACAAGACCTTTTTCTCTATTGTTCTGTGCACCAACGTGGTTGCTGTGACGTCAGGTTAAAACCATCTATAGGTGGCTTGCAACAAATCTCTAGAGAAACAAAGTCAGATAACAATGCTGCAATGCTGTGGTGGTGGACGAACAAAAGGAGTTATATAATGAGAGATCTTTTGTTTTCGTCCACCAACATGGCGGCGATGATGTCACGTGAAAACCTCCTATACATGCATGGGGTATCTTAAAACATGATTTACTTTTTAACGCCGGGATCGTTAAAAAGTCGTGTGTATTGCTACTCAGCCCTGGTCAGGATGCTAGTCCATCGTAGGGTTTTACTCTTAGCAGTATGTAAGCTGTACCCTTCAATTCAACACCAGAAACGAGGCATTCACTGAGTTTGCCCTCGAACCAGCAAAAGATCGTGACTGTATCTCCACAAAATTATACTTTTCAACCTCGGTTTCTGGTGTTTTGGCTCATTGAATCTCGGTTATCAGAGTTGTGGCGGGAAGCGAAACTCCCAAGTATCCATATGGTCATACTTTACTAAAATTTAATGAAACAATGATTGTATTTCTACTTATTGAATATGAGATTTCTCATATAGTTTTTTTTCAATTGTGCGAGAAAAGTTTCTTACCCTTGGATAGAGTGTTTATTTACTTTTAGGGTCAGTTAATTGAACAAATTTTAAACAACTGAATTTTCTAACATCACTGTGATCGAATGAGATCTGGAAACATTTCTACGGGCTGTCGGCGGTATTGCTCCAAGAAAAAGCGATATGGTTTTCCAAACGTTCTCCTGAAAAGCGCAGGACAAGTAGGGTATTTCCAAACATCTCGATCAGTTATTATCACTGACCGAGAGTTGATTGGGGCCTGGGGCCCGTTTCTCGAATGCCCCGATAAATTTTTGGGCCCGAGAGGGCATTTGTGAAAGTGCCAACCGCTTGTTTTGGAAAGCCGATCTTTCAACGTGTTTTCAAAGTAACAAAAAAATGCCTGTAAAGTTTTACGACTTAAATCCTCTCCGTTTTTGAGATACAAAGGGAATTGCAACACCCAAAAACGGCCCATAAAGTTTCGGGACGTTCGAGAAACGGGCCACTGGCACGCATCCTCCGCAACTTCCAAAGAGGCACTGGGCAGTTTCTTTCAATAGACAAGCCAGCAATTTCCGCGGTTTTTTTCCTTTTTGCTTGAGAACAGTTTGAAAAAACTAGGACTTGTCTTCTTCTTCCTCCATGTATTTCTCTTGAACTGCTGCTGTTCTGAAATTATTGGGGGAAAAAAGTGACAGCATGTAATTTGACGCCCTAAAAAAGACTTCATTACATTTAAAGGACCAACCAATAAGGAGCAAAAACAAAGCCGGTAACTACTAAGAACGGCTTGGGTTCACAAGCAAAAGATACATTATAACTAGCAACCAGCGGCAGACATCTTTACACCCCAAACACTAATAGAACTCACTACAGTGTCAGTCAAGCCACCTTCTTCGAACACCAAAGCAAGCTAAATAGCAGGGGCCTAGAACAAAAACCTGCAAGATCTGAACATGCGTACGTTCGGATTCACATTAAAGTACTGGGAACCGGGATACGATACTCTTTTAGGCCTTGTTGCGACAAGTCTTTAAAACAGGAAAAATTCAGAACACTGTAACATGACTGCATGTGTTTCGATGTCTTTACTTCAGCAAACACTTGTTCGTTGCTTACTTAAACAACACATTCATTCTTAGATCCCAATCTGATACATCAAGGCACACAACAAACGGCCTACATTCTTTTACGTATTCAGCTGATAACAAATGGAACTCCATCGATCCCAATCCCACATTTTACAGAATATTAACACATACATTTTTAACCAAGAGTGTTGATCTATCACTTTGCGGTCTTGCCCCAGCACAGTAACAATTGGATTTATTTTTAGATACACTTTGCGCGCGAAACAAACAAAGGGCCGCCGATTTTAACCAATAAGAAGCCATGTCACGCGTGACTGTTTCTGCCATGTTTTTTTCAGGGATATGACGACTGATTTTGGCGGGAACGGGTATTCTAAAAATAGACTAATTTGTGACTGTGCTGGGGAGCCCACCCATGCCATAACAACACCAACAACAACAACAGGATTCGACTCCGTTTTTTTAATTTTTTTGTTGGGTGGGGGGGGGGAATATCGTTATTTTATAATTCTTCCAGTATTATTAAGAAAAAGTATTAAATATTTTAAAATATCATGGTAGACTTGCAAAGCATCTGTTTTCTGGTTTTGATTGGAATCCAATGCCGTTAACAACAGTTTTAATGTAAACACATATTTACGCTCGCACTTAAACCTATCATCGGGTCAAGGAATGTGGACTGTGGAATTGAAATTGGATATTTACCAAGATATTGTAACATAAAAAAACCCACTGAATTACCGTGAACTTAAAGGAAGTCGGCTAAAAATCTTTCGAACAAAGTGTAGGCTACAGGTAGCCTCTTGTCTAATCCACTCTTGTTGTAACTTGATGCAATTTTGGTTTCATTGTTCCTGAAAGATATACTCGAAGATACTAGCGTGTCAGCTACTTAAAAATTCAATTGGAAATAAAGCTTGTGCGTATACGAATAAGAATTCTCTTCATTCTCCCTTCAAATGATTGCCTAAGCCGCTCGAAAGACTGAACGGGTACATGTAGTTCTCAGTCTAGTAGACTTGACATTTAAATAAAGTTCATTGTATAAAGTTCATTTTTTCGCGACTTCTCACTCGGGTTTTGCACTTCAACCGTGACTTATTGGTTGGCCAGAAAATCACGCATCACCGTAGTCAATTAGCCAATAGGGACCTTAAGATCTCCGACGGCGACTTCAACGAAAACGTCACCTCAAAATATCACTTTTCTTTGTCATAATTCTTTCGCTGTTATTCAATCTCGTTCACTTCTTACACTATCCTAAAAATAAATTGTTACGAGCAGTTACAAAGTGAAAATAGAGAATATAAAAATTTCTGTTGCATGCTCACGTTGTTGTCAAAACCTCAAATTTGGCAATTTCACGTCGTCCTTGTGCAAGAATCCGTCCTAAAATCTGTGTTGCACGTGCAGCACGATTATTTATGCTCTTTTAACCAATGGTATTATTGTTTTGCGCCGTTGTTGTTGCCGTCGCCGTCGTAAAATCTTGAGCTCCCTAATAGCAAATCACATGAAACGGCAATTGAACCCAAAATGGTTTGGTTTATCAACGGGTTTCCCGCGCTCACTAACACAGCTTGCAAAAGGCTTGGCTTCTTTGATTTAAAACCTGCTGTGGCTGGTCAATGTATTGACTTAGGTTTATATTAGAAATAAACCGCCATTAATTTAATTTCTTTACCTGAAGAACTCGAAATCAGTTCCCACCGCCGAAGACATCAGCTGACTGAAGTTGCTCCTATCATCTTCAAGTCCCCCAAATACATAGCCATTGGCTTGATCGATTGATTTTATCAATTGGTACATGCTTTCCTTTGACTTAAAAAAGACAGAGAATCAGAGAGCTTTCTTTTCGACAATTTCGGAATAGATATCCACTAAATCCTCGGTTTACCTACTTTTTATGTAATTGTTCTGGTTTTGGAAAGAATGAAACAGCATTCTTTTTGTTCTGCCCCCAGATACATGTAGCAGAATGAACAAAATAAACCACAAAGTTGTTACGGTTTACTGAAAATACATCGAATACGAGCACTTTTACGATTGTTTTGACACGAAAATCGTGCGCAAGCGCACAGCGCAGCGAGACTGGAACGAATGAGACTTTGGGAGATGCCTCAACTCCCCTGCGCTCCTTTGCTCCAGCTTTCGGCTTTTCGCTTGACTATTTTGTGCGCTCTTTCGCTAATTAAAAGGCTAGGAACTGCTAGCTGATGAGCTGGTCAGCCCAACCTGGCTTGTCAACAGTTTAATTTTAATAACAAAATCCCGAGGTCTGACCCTTAAAGACGCGTTGAAGAAAAGGTTAATTATTATTCAGACTTACTGGTCAAAAACACAATAACGTGACCTAAAATGGCAGCGGCGCGACAATTTGGTCACAAACATATAGAAAACCTCATCAATATTAGTAGAAATACTGTAACCTTAATGAATGTGAATTTGCTATACAGTGAAGGGTTCCATAGAAGTGTAAAATTCCAAACCGTTGTCATGTGAGCACGCAATTTCCCCTATATGCCTAATGTACAAGGTTTTCAATAACCTGTTCAGCTAACGGGACAAACACTAGGATGAGACAATTTTTATTTGTGGCTTTTGCTGCTCATTTCATTTTGTGAGATTAATTGTCCAGCTTGTGCACAAGAACATAAAAAAAATCCTGCCAGCTACACAATCTCGGCAGTCACCTCTACAAGACACTTACTTGAACATCTAGAGTTCTAAATGACACCAAGCCATAATCCTCCACCAACCCAACTAGAGCTTCATTCAGTTTCTTATACTTTTGTGTAAATGGGTCATCTTTTATGTGGTCCAATAAATAATTCAAGTCCAGAACATCAGTGTAAAAGTCAAGATTAAAAGCTGAAAAGGATAAAGCAAATTATAGATCTTCATAAATCTATCACCATTTAAGAAACATCTCTGGGTTATTGTGCATCATGACTAGGAAGTAAGTTCCTTCACCCAATGTTAAAGGGAACTGGACCGGTTTTGAGTTATTGCAAAAAAGCCGCTTCCCACTGATAATTTAGTTTATTTAACGATAATTATTATTCTACAAGGACGCGCTGTATATGGTAGGTACAGCAGGTGTATTTAACAATAATGGTTATTATTCCATGAGCGTGCGTTGGATATGAGATATGGTAAATAGCCAACGAGGCTCGTAGCTCCAAGTTAGCTATAACCAGTCTCATATCCAAATAGCGCGAATGGAATAACTGTTTTATTAAATTCCTTAAACTCCAAAAATTCAGAAGTATGAAAAGGAAGCAAAAAAATCAGAGCGAAATCGAAAAAACTTGATGAAGATGCAATGTTGTAACTTGTGTAATACCTAGTGGTCAAACAGACGCAGGCTCATCACTAAAGCATTTCTAAACATCAGAATTGATCCAAACTTTCCACACAAAAAAATAATTTTTTGCTTTATTCAGAGAGAAATTCCGCTTTCCAGCAAAAAAAAAAAATTAGCTTAGCAATGCTTAGCACAATCATTTGCCATACTAAGGTATGTAAGCTGATAACCGAGATCGAGTTAACCAATCAGAGCACGAGAAATGCATTAACCGAGGCTGAAAATTTAATGAAAACTGATAACCGGTGTCCGGTGAGCCAACGAAAATGCTGGAAATCTGATATTCGTGTAGTTCAGTTTGCAATAATATAAGTTATGGTATACTCAATAGAATGCTGTGTTTTTGATTGGTCAATGATGACTGCATAAATACATGTAGGTTATAGAGTGCAAAAGAAGCTATAGAGTGCAATACAGAAGTTGCCATGGAAACACAGCAATGGAGTAATTTTGTTGAGTATATAATACACCAATGTAAATAAAAAATCATATGAACTTGCTCATGCATTTTGTGATTTATGGTCACTCGAGATGTTTTACATTTTCTCAAATTAGATTTTCAAAACTTTCAAAATGATCACTCATGCCCGTAAATCACAAAATGCATTTGTGTTCATACAATGACCGATGATGACTTGGGTCAGACTGTCAACTGAATTAGAGTGACATTGACGTTGTCCCAGATATTCACCCTACTATGGGAAAACCTTCCAGCATTCGAAATAAAATCATGATAACATTGTTGCAAGTCACCCTGATGCTGGCTCTTGGCAGACCGTGATGTGATTGCATATTGCAAACTATACAGCCATAGAGACATAAATGGCGGGAATTTACTACCTAGCTTTCCATATTGCTCCACCAAATCAATCTTGGAAAGAACATTAACATGTGGCAATTCAATGTGGATCATAGTGGATAAAGAGGTGAGAAGAACAGAAATAAACTTTGCCGGATCACTGCAGTGATGAGCGTCCACAAGATGAACTGCTGTTAGCTGAAGGAAGAAAAAACCAAAGAAAGTTTAGGATCATCAAAATAATCTGGCATCCCAAAAACAAGCACATGTGTGATACAACTCCAGGAGAGACCCAGCCAAAAATGTTTCTTGCGATGTGCGGTTGAGATCTTCATTCCCATTTGATGAACTTTTGGATCTTGATTTGTAAAACAAAGGCCAACAATCCAACCTCCGCCTCACCCACCCTACACAATGTTCTTCAAGGAGAAATGCAAATGTCACCCAGCTGAATCTCAACATCCTTGCAAGGACGGGAGGGGAAGGGGGGGTTTAGGAAGAAAATGTTTTTAGAAGTTAACAAAGTCTCAATTGTTTCCTCCAGGATTATAGCTATCTGTGTAGTAAGTAGCCATTCACCAATCACTGACCAAAACACAGCACCAGATGGGAACAAGTTAACAGGAAAGCCAGTTATGATGGTGATCTTCAGCAATGACTGTGAACACCGTAAAATTGCATTGAAGGTGTTGGTAGTAATCAATAATTAACATTAAGATTACTCACATTAACATTAATTAACAAGGTTTGTCGTTAACATTAACAACAATTATTAATGTTAACTTCAGTGAATGATTAATTGATGGTTACTCGGGGAGTTTTAAAACAATTCAGAGAGTTTAACTTACTCTGAAGTCCCACTTTTCCAATCGTCTGACCACGTTTCTAACGGAATTGTGATGAGTATAGAGCTCCACTTGACCGGGGCAATCAAATAGAAAATAATGTCCACTTAGCTCTTTAAGCTTTGCTTCAAGCCAGTCAATGTTTTTCTCGAGGTATTCAATGCAATATATCAGTCCACCGTTTGGTCCTAACTTGAGACTTTCCATTACATCATCCAGAGTTATAAGAGTGGAGATATCTACCGCACATTTATAATACAGCGACTCATTTGCCGGATCAAGATTTACCACTGCAACTTTTCTCCCTAGACTGGTCAAAAAATCGCTCATGCCAGCACAAAATGTGCTTTTACCTGACCCCGGAGGACCGATAACAATCTGTCCAAACGAAGGCATCTCAAAGATGGAAAATGAGGGTGTTTCTTCAATTCAATTACGTTTCATTTCCACTTCGTCCGCCATTTTGGTCGGAAATTAAACTCCAGTCCTTCTTGAACCTGAAACACGTTCCAGTCTTTCTCAACCCACATACATAACGTCTTGCGCAAGGAATGGCCCAGAGTACACCCACAGTGATGTAGGCCATTGTGGCCCATTGTAGGTAATTCTAGGCCATTGTAGGGCTCTCATTGTAGGTCATTAATAACTACGGAACATTTTGCCTTAGTGTTCATTTGGAGAACGTTACGCACTGAAAGCTCGAAAAGTTGAGTATTCATTACAAATACCACATGTGATAATGTCAGAACCATGCAACTATAAACCTGGGGCCGGTTCCTTGAAGGAGGAATAAACTATACCAGGCATAACAGTTATTCCAGGGATAAATCTGCTATTCTAACAAAACAGAATTTATTCCGGGGATATAGCTATTCCTGGAATAAGGCACATTTATCCCTGGAATAGAGTTATTACACCTTTCAGGAACCGGCCCCTGGTAGAAAGTTCTGGCGATACATCAAATCAAGAAGGAAAGATACAGTCAACGTATCCAAATTGAAGGTTGATGTCTGCACTGTCTTTTCTGATGACAAGGCTGACATACTAAATAATTAATACTCAACCGTTTTTTTTTTTTTTTTTTACAAGAGAGGACACCTCTATTAGTACTGCTAGTGCCAACCCTTTTTCTGACATTGAGTCAAAAACATTTCACAAGCTGGTATTTTGAAACTTTTAGAGCGGTTAAATCCAAAGAAAGCTTGTGGGCCTGACCTCATTTCCTTTCGTGTGTTAAAAGAGACCTCTAAAATGCAGACTAAGGTTAAAATGTAACTGTTGAAAAGGCGAAACCCTTTAGAAGTGTTAACAGTTAAGCCTAAATATTGTTCTATGCCTAATTAGGCCTAAGATTAGCATTTCTAAAGGGTTTGGGCTTTTTCAACATTTACATCATTATCTTTGTCTGCATTTTACCCATGGTCCGCTGTGTGCATTTTACACTGACCGAAAGCGTCACGTTTTTAGACCCAGGAAATTACCGTCCGGTTGCATTGACTTCAGTCGTCTGTAAAACAATGGAACACATCTTGTATAACGGCCATCTTGACCCATCTAGAGGAGTTAAATAACCTAACTCACTGTCAATACGGATTCAGACACGGGAGATCCCGCGATACCCAGCTTGTAACCACCTTGGAGCATATCGCCTTGAATATGGATAGCGGTATTAAAACGGACATGCTTATCACTCAGATTTTTCAAAAGCTTCTGATGTTGTCCCCCACCTACGCCTTCTCACAAAGCTAGAATATTTTTGAAAAATGCGTTGTTACCCCAAATTTTCTTGTTGCATTTCGATCTACATTTCTTGCATAATCATAAACCGAGGCAAAAATATCTTTGAATTAGTAGGTACCGTCCTTAAGGATAGTGCCTACTAATTCAAAGGTATTTTGCGCGGTTTATGCGGGAAGAACAGATCTTAACGAGTGTTATTGAAATCCAAAGAGAAAATTGGGGGTAACCACGCATTTCTTGAGGATGATTAATCAACAATATTTGTGAAAAGCTAATACAAAGCAATGTATGGCGTTCTTTTCCAAACTGAAGCTTAATTATCTCTGAAAAATGCGTGGTTACCCCCAATTTTCTTTTTGGATACCAAGAGCACTTGCTAAGTTCTCCTTTCTCCGCATAGTTTTGAACCGCGCAAAAATATCCTTGTATTAATAAGCACCACCCATAGGAAATCTGAGTATCTCGAGATGCGCAGACCGTATGCGCAATAACAATAGTAGTTTTCCGCGTTATATTTAAATGCCCTGTCAACTCCAAAAAGAAAACGCTCAACAACTTGAAATGATTATACGATTAATATAATAAACTTCATTTATTTTTGCATCCTATCTTACCAGGCGTTTATTAGATTTAGTTTAATAATTTCGAGCCGTAATCGTGTCTGAGACTTTAGCAGTATTTTCCGCTTGTTTCGCTTGATTTGGCCTCTCAAAATTACTATGCATGGTAATGATTTTATATTGTAATGACATTTATTAAGCGTTGCCTTACACAAAATAGATGCATTTCGATAACAGCTCGATCAATTCCCGGCCGGCGATATCATGTAAAAGTCATTTAGAGCTATTCTCACTGTTGGGAAAGCGATGAATAAAGTATAAACAGAAATGCACCTCTTCATGCCTGCGTTATACTCTTTGTTATATTATTTAATTAAGGGCAACTTTTTCCGCATTGAAACGCAAAGGTAACCCAAGCATGAGGCCCATTAAAGAAACCAAAACGCCAACTCATTCGGTTGGAAGAATTCCTTAATTGAATCAAATGTGATCAGTTCACTTGGTGGGCCTTGACGTCGATGGTTATCTATGTTCTCCTTACTTGTTGACTTGATTTGCAATTAAAAAATTTTATACCATTCTCTGGAATAACACAAATAAGGTTAATTTTGTCTTAAATGGTACTTGCGTTGTGCACAGTCCCGAGCATTCACTCTCGCTGATCTAGGAGCTGCCATCTTGACTGGATCTCGAAAAAATGAAAGCTAAAGTGAAGTCAATCTTTGCAATTCTGCTTTTTGTCTGTGTTGCAAACGCCTCCCGCTACTCCTTCACTTTGCCAAAAGAGAACCTGAAGAAACTGCATGAGGTGGCAAAAGGTACATACAATACTCAATTTTTACTTTGTTCATTCTCGCTCACTTGCTCATGTTAATGATAGAAAGTTCCGTCTCAGTTGTCGCTAAGTGATTCCTGGCTATACAACTGTACTTTGCATCTCTGCAAAACTATTTTTTCCGTTTGATTAACACTTTTATTTAGAATTTCATCATGATACTGCCAAATATCAACATGTTATCTTTGTTCCCTTCTACTTTGGTCTGTTACTCTTATATTGATCTGACATGGCTTCGTTTTGCCAGAATCCGGAATTCTACAGGCAGAGCGAAATAATTGACTCTAACAATCACTTTGATCCGCGCAGGTTGTTAGAAAAGTCGGTCACTCTAAGCAAAAACAGTCCTTCTCAGGACTTTTTAAAATTGTACTTCATCAAGTTGTGATTTTAAGTTTCGATTCGTTTTCACAATTGCATGGGAAAAGGTATAAAGAGCCCAGGGTGAAGCAAACATATGGCCGGAAAAAATCTTTTTTTTTTAATTTATTATTATCACTTTATTTAACTACCCATTACTGAAAGTTAAGATATTTGGACGAAATACTCAAGTTTGCACTAACAGATGCTGCTTTGGAAAGCCCAACTATATGAATTTGCGCCTATGCCTTTCGGGATGTTGCAGTATATTCAAGCCGCCCGTAACTCCGTCGAAGAGGTAACATTTACATAGTTCCGCATTCTAGTGGTCCGTGACACACAACTTCGCATTGCCATTCAAAACATAATTCCACGATACCGCAAAGTTAGAGCTGAATGAGACATTTAAAAGTAATAAACCACAATACAATAACTGAGGGAAAAGTCAATGCTCTGACAGGTGTATTTTGACAGTAAGGAATCAGAAATTTATATCGCG
>NC_090888.1:51228984-51246484 GCF_036669925.1 Montipora capricornis
TGTATACCACATCACGTGCATGCGTTTGGATACTCAGTGAAATATAGTATTCCATTCACCAGTGAGAGTATAATATACCACCAAGAAAAAATTAAGGGGGGGGGGGGGGGGGAAGATAGAGCACTCCCCATACATGCTCTTTTCCACAGGTAATATGTCTCGAGTTAATTTTAGATCGACTCCCACGCTGTACAGATCCCAAGGAGATTTGGCGACAGCCAATCATATGGCCGGAATGTGCCCACGGTCAGAGAACACATTCTCGCCATATGATTGGCTGTTCCCTAATTCTCTTGGAGTGTGTACAGCCTGAGAGTCGATCAAAAAATTACTTGAGACTATGAAAAAGGGCATGTATTAGGGATGCCCTTTCTTCCACCTTTATTTTCTCTTGATACCTTTTGATTAAAGTATGTCATTTTATCATATTAATTCTTACCGCAGGTGGTGTTTGATCGGATACCACTCCTCTTGGCCCCAATCATTCAAAGGCTGGTTAAATTTAGCTGGTCTCTTGAATAACTAGGGCCAAGTGCGGTTAGTCATAAAGCGACTGACATCGTTTTTTGTCAGGTTTATTTGAACAAGTCAAACGTGATGATCTGAACTTTGCGGTCATCATGGATGGTGTCATCGCCAGTGCAGAAGAGGGAGGACGTACGTATCTAAACCTCTTTGTAATAACCTTGTCAACCCATGCATTTTGCTGGGAATTAAAGGGGCTCTGACACAAAACTATCATGTAGCTCTAAGGCTTTAGAGTGCCCCTGTGATAACAAAAATATATATTCCGTTTTTCTTCAGATTTTGAAATTGTGTTTGCTTAACACCTGATTGAAAAAATTATGAGCTTTGATTTTTATCCAAAAGCCGTTTACTTTGATTGTAAGTTTTGGATTTCACAGTCCGCCATTACTCACGTTCAAAACTCACCGATTGGACCTCAGAGGGTTGGATCCAGGGAAAATTTCAGCGTGTGAATACAGCTTATTTTATATGCAAAACGCGAATTTAAAAGTCTGAAAGCTCAACGCTGTGGCGTACACACGCATTGCATTCTTAAACTGGTGAGCCTTTAACGTCATTTTCCCCTCAATCCAGCTCTCTCAAGATCTTAAAGTTAGTAATGACGGAGCGTTAAATAGAAAAATTCCAGTTAAACTAAACTGGTCACACACATGGTCGCCGGAGCACTTTAAGTTTCACTCGTTAGGTTTAAAAGTAATTGAGCATGTTTCGCGGGTATAGAATGGAATGTATAGTTGAAAACCCATTGGAAAATGCAGGGGCAAGAACACAGTTTTTCTCGCACGGAAAAAAAAAGGTATGACATGAGAACCCAGAAAGGAAGAGGCAACTACGAGTCATATAAGAGGCTATTTTAGTGAAATATCCGTTGTTAATGTAACAAAATTCTCTCACGTTGTATCGGCTCTTTCTTTTATATTAAATAGAAATTATATATGAAGTATATCATATGGAAACTGTGATCTAGATATACGGTAACAGCGAGATTATTCTTAACCAGTTGCTTGATTGAACTTCGTACTTGACTTCAGAGTGTTCGTTCCCGTGCCATTATCAAATTGTTTTCTCAAGCCGCACTGTTTGGGTACGGCTTATCTCTATGTTTTATGTGTTTAACTTTTCTTATTTGGCTCTCGTCCTTCACTCTGGGACCAGAAATCGAACTAGAAATAACGTGGGCCGTAACTAAAAAGTCATTTAAGAACAACTAACAACTGAACCTTGTAATTTCATAAAACAAAACTATTTATGATTTCCTGAATTGTACTTTACTGGCTCTACAATATTTGATTTCGTTTTGTTCGTCGTAGAGTTTCTCCAAGAATATTTCGCGGCGATTGATAAACACTATCTTCACAACGATCCAGTCATCAAGATTATTAACACTATTGGAACCCTGTATGCTGATGCAGCTTGCGATCTGGAGTTGGGTGGTATGTGGTGATAAAACTGTTATACTGTTAACGTCAGTGGAGGGTTTTCATGTGAGACTTCCTTTGCAGTAAGCAAAACTTTTATTATTAGGATTTGTGACCAATCAGGGACGTTTTATACCGAAGAAAATGCTGCATGGAAGGAAGTCATATGGAACGGTGCATTTCGACAGGTTCGGTCCGTACGGAATATTTTGGAACCAGCGTTGTAGGAGTTCCAAATGACAGATCCGACTGGTCGGAAATCGTTCCGGACCGAAAACCGTGTTATTGGGCATCCCATGGCGCCCTGTGTTCAGTGTGCTGTTGGGAGTCGCTCTTTGAAGTTTAGTAGTTGTGTTTTCTCGAAATTATCCTGCGACATCGACTCGAGTTTCTATTAAAAGAAAGTGTTTTAATGAACTGGATCTCGCGTTACAATTTGGAATTTGGTCTAACTGAAAATTATGGTCTCGGCCACTTGGGTTGTAACGCTTGGCACATGGAATTTGCGAAGATTCTTCTCTTTTTTTTCTTTTTTTTTTTTTTCTTTTAGGCTATTTGGCCGAAATTGAGAAGCAGGTCAACAAATCGGAACTGGAACGCCGGGACAACGAAGAGGGATTTTGTCCTAAACGCAGCTTTCAAGAGGTGGCTATGGGAGTCTCGTGTTCTTGCAGAGGTAATGCGAGGATAATGATTATTTGACTTCGTTGGCTGTGTCATGCATGGTAGTGCAGTTGATTTTGTGTAGTTTTACCACCGCTGGGGTGAACAGTTTTCAAAAACCCTGATTGCAATCTATTTTAATCTCCTTCAATTTTGCCCATCCCTCCCTCCTTTTGTACTTGTCATTTTATTCAAGCCTTCCTTCAATGTTTTAATTAGTTATTTTCACGTTGTTTGGCTTGATTTGGTTGCCAGTTCCTAGTCGCTGAATTTGGCTAAATTTCATGACCTCGGGAGATGATGGGTTCACACTTGGATTGAACAACTGTCACTTCAATTTTGAGCGATATTTTTTAGTTTTCTCAGACTTGTTTTGGTTTGTTTAATTTATTCTTATATCACGTAAACATAACCTGGGCCGAAAATCTGTTTTAAACTGAAAAGTGAATATAGCCGGACGGTCTAAGAGAACAATATTTCCAAGAAGAGATGTGAAAGTAATTGTAAGGTTTGCAGCCGTCTGCGAGGCCGGGTAGCTCTGTCTGTTAACATTACACACGCTGGCCTAGTGGTCATCATCAATCTGCGTCTCCCACCTCTGCCATGTGCGCTGAGTTTCAGTCGATCTCAGCTTGACTCGAGGGTTTTTCGACGAGTACTACGGTTTCCTCCCTAATCAAAATCGACTCACTGCGGTTTATATCTGGCCGTGGTGTTAGAGACATTGTAGAGGACGTCTTCTCCTATTCGCTATTTTCACCAATCCCATAATACAGTTCATTTTGAGGGTTTACTTGCCTTAAGAAGTAATATCCAGTTCACTGGAGAATGATAGAGTCCCAAGAGTAAATATGTAAAGAGCCCCCCCATATGTATTGCATTATGGGATGGGGGAAATAGTCTTTATCTCCCAAGATAAATACGAGAGTAATCTGGAAAAATAAATATCTTAAATAAGGCGAATTCAAGAAGTTGTATGGGAACAATCCTCACTACGTTAAAATGGCAGCCATCTTTTTGGGATGTCACGCAACACTCGTGGAGCGTTGCATGACATCACAAAAAACGTAGAAACACAACTCCTCTTCCGAAATACTAGAAGGAGCACACCTTTTGGTCCATAAATACGTGCGTATTAAAACAGGTAGAAAGGATGAGGGGTACTTGGCTTTTGATTTGAGTAAATTTATTGTTCTTATTGTTCTTTCGTCTTCAGCTGCCAAAGACGCGTTGAGCCAATATCATGGCGTAAGCCCAGAGTATAGATGCTGGCATCTGATGTTTAAAGACGGTTGCGGAAGTTTGGAAGGTAATTATATTAAAAGTTAATTGTCGACAATGTTACCATCTCCAGTGGTATTCTATCGCGCCATGTAAGGTTATCTGGGTGCCGACATGAAGAAAAGCTTGCTTTGGAATAAGCAATCGTTACACGAACGTCGCGGTTACACATGCGGCGGAATATATATTTTCTGGCTTGCTTCCTTGGTGGCTTGCTGGCTGGCAGTGTCTCTCGCTCGGCATGACTATTCCTGGGTGTGAAGGGTAGTGGGTAGGGGTTGGGGCGATAGGGTACAATAGCTGAAACAAACCAAATCTTTACAAAAATGCTAACCATAGGCCTTAAAGTGCCCCTGTGACCAAAAAATCAATTCATATTTTTCTTTGGATTTCAAAATTATGTTAACAAAACACTAAGTGACCCACGTTTTAAGCCTTGATTTCAAAAAAGCACCTCTTTATTTTAACTGTAATTTTCCTATTTAATGGTCCGCCATTACTAACATTATGTTCTTGAGAGAGCTGGATTGAGGAGAAAATGACGTCAAAGGCTCACTAGTTTAAGAATGCAATACGTGTGTACGCCGCACAATTAATATGCAGCACGGGGGTTTTGGGCTTTCAGACTTTTAAACTCACTGTTTGCATATATAATAAGCTGCGTTCACATGCTGAAATTTTAAGCTAGTGAGCCTCTGACGTCACTTTTCCCTGGATCCAACTCTCTGAGGTCCAATCGGTCAGTTTTGAACGTGAGTAATGGCGGACCGTGAAATCCAAAACTTACACTCTAAGTAAATGGCCTATGGATAAAAATCAAAGCTCAAAATTTTGCCAGTCAGGTGTTAAGCAAACACACTTTCAAAATCTGAAGGAAAAAAGGAAGTGGTTTTTTTTTTATCACAGCGGCACTTCAACATTATCTAAAGCATAGTTCTCACCCCCTCACCCCTACCCCTCATCCCCTACCCCCACCCCCGGAATAGTCATGCCGCTCTCTCTCACTTACTGTCCATTTAGTTACGTATACGTTATTGATTGATTGATTGCTTGATTGATTGATTTACTCTTTTTAGGGGAATAGTAGCTAGGGTAGAGGAATTTACTACCCGATCAGCTGCTCTCCCATAATCGTAAGCAACGTGGAAACGGCAGCTAGTTCGACGCCACAAAGGAATTAAGCGATGGAAAGTATCGTGCTGTCACCGGGTTTCATAATTCACTACAAATCCTTCTTTGACTTCCAGCCGCCACCTTTTCCCAGGCGCTAGACAACCCCGGCCATAGAAAAACTATAACTCCCCATGGAGATCCCGCATGGGGATGGGGAACTCAAATATCTTGGGCTTATCCAATTGTAGGTAATGCTAATAATTCACTTGGATAAGCTGAGTATGACAATATTACATATATATGAAGAAGAATCTAACAATATTATGAAAGATTAATTTCCTAATTTCCTTTGTCATTTCTAGTGGGTTTTGTCGCCAGCTTCGCGCTGCTTGGAAGGAAAGTAAGTCATTAATTAATGGGGTGTGATTGCTCTTGTTGATTTAAACAATGACGATGGATTGGTTTGATGAGGCCTTCTTTTACCACTTTGTTATGGAAAATGTGATGGGCGTTAATTAATAAATAAATAAATAAATTAATTATTTAATTAATTAACTAATTAATTAATTTTGTGCCCAAAAACTTGCGGTCCCACAACAAAGAGCGGAATACCGATTGCCCTAACTTACTTTTGCTTCGTCAATGACTTCCTTACGGTGGTATTCAGAAGTATCCATAACAACTTTAGAAGCAGCATAGAGAAATTTAATTCGTCAGAAAAATTTCTGTCTTCCGCTCGGAACATTAAACAAATCATTCGTCTATCAAAACAGGGAAATTACCACCCACTCAATTTCCCTGTCCTCATAGACGAGAATCCGTTGTCTTCAGCGATGTACGTACATTATAGACCTTATTCATAATTGGCGGTCACATTTATAATTATTTTGTCCACGTGCAAATTAGCCTACCAAGCCTCATTTTAAAGCAAGAATTCTTTTCAATTCACTGTATGGTATGGAGGCTTGGCAGGCTAATTTGCACTTCGACAAAAGAATTATAAATTGACCGCCATTTATGAATAAGGTCTATGACGTCGCATGAACTATTTATATTTCCAGATAAGTACGTCTATTTTAATAAGCGTCACGAAGTGTCCACCGGCTCTCTCTTTCGTGCCTGGTAATACAGACACGCAACTTCACCAAGTGTCTTCAAAAATATGCTCCTCAAGTTAAAATATGCAGCTGCATTTACACCACCCTAAGACTAACGCTAGCCCTGGCACTTAACGTATTGTTAGAAATAGATAGCAAATGCTTAGACTAAAGGGAACATTTCGAGTTGCAGATCAAAATTGGGCATGCATCGAATTGTATGCATCTCTGGACTTAAGTGAACAATTAATGGGTATGATTGCGGTAAAAAGCTCATTATACTTTGGCTTAAAGGGGCTATGTCACGTTATTTTAGGGTGTTAAGGGGAAATCTTTAGTCTTTCACGAGTTTAAAACCCTAAAATGGTGTTGTGCAATTTCTTTACTGATACAATTATTGTTACATCACAAATAAGATGATTTTGAGCAAAAACGACCTTTATCCAGGCGATTTTTCCTTAACTTGAAAAACGTCGGGACGACTTTTTTTCAAGATTACCCAAATGCAATCCGTTTCAATCTTGTCTATTTGTGTCCACCATGCTTCTCTTTCCTTTTGCTGTATTTCTTTTATGTTGTTCAACAGTTTTAGTCGGTTACTAGAATGTTTCCTTCTTCTTTTTGGGCATTTTGGATGTCATGCATTTTAAAGTTCTTTCATGCAAGAAACTTTCTGTTGTAGATAGTTGAAGTTTATACAGAAGGGTACCAGTTGATGGCGGAAGTACATAAGCACTCGAGTGGTAAGTGGTTTTTCATTTTTTAAACTCTAACCAGTAACACAAATGCATTAATAGTCATGCATCGATATGCTTAATCAATATATGACTTCAGTTGGGCACCTTCGAAGCATTGCATAAGTGACTTATTGGGTATTCAATGCAGTTACATAGCTAGTTCTTGTTGTTACGAGCGCTTTTGATTGGTTAAGTGACAGGGGATTAGGCACGCGCAAATTAAAAACAAAACTGAAGTTAATTTTTATGCCAAATTGGCAGGTCTCTGCATTCAATGACGTTGGCTTGGCCGGTCGACGAAATTTACCGTACCAAAATGTAATCATTTGTCTCGAAAATGATTTTTTTGAGTGGAATACGCGTCAATTCACCAGACTTCTGCGGTTTCAAACGATGAATGAAATGATAAGCGCTCGCACTACCGGATGTGAAGTGATTACTTTCGCTTAAATCAAACATGCAGACATCTGGTCACGCAGCAGATGATATGATGATCATCAGTGGCTGTTGTTCGATCAGGTCTGACCAACACCAGAGGAAGACGTAGTGCGGAGGGCCGCCTAATTTTCAAATGCAAAACTCTGCAGCCACGAGGTATAAACATAGGCTTCAGTTTATTTGAATGGTCCCTCCCAGTGCGCGCTTCAAATGTTGCTACATTTAAAAAATGACGCGCGCTCAATCAAACGGCATTTTCCGCTGATGAAGGGACAGTAGTTCCGAAACTTCTCTGTTTTAAATAACTTAAGCGATGGAGAACACTAGCAATTTTTAACTGATAATCATAATGTCGGTCTTTACGTGAAAAATCTCAGTCCTATCTTGGCCAACATGGTAAGCACTCAAATTCGGATTTTCCGGTAGAGATCTCATTGTCAGTAAATAAGTAGTCAACAATTAAATTTGCGTGGTTTACGGTTTATTCTCTGTTTCCGTGAAGGAAAAAGGCACAAAATATATCAAATATCGGCATTTGTCCAATTTTCTCCTCGGATCGACATAAACTTTTCTATCTGTTTTCTTTTTGTTGTTGTTCCTTAGTTCATTTAAAGGTATAATTGATTCTGACAACTAGCACACGAGGTTAAACTTCGAAATTTATTTTAAGATGATAAGCTGAAGCAATAATTGAACAAGGTTTTTCCGAAATTAAACGAAAAATGAAAGTGAATGATGGTTCTGTTCGTGGACTACTCCTTCGAAGCTCGCCATGCACAGGGACTGGAACCCAGTCGAAGGAAGAGAAATGCAGGAACAGGATCAGCTCAAAGCAAGGGAAATAAGCCGAGGCTAGTAGTAATAGTCGTGGTAGTGGTAGTAGTAATAGTAGTAATTATTTTTTGAAATTATAGGGTTCTTAGTATTATTATTTTTCTGTTATTGTCAGCTGCTATCCAACAGATGGTGTCGTTCTATCAACAAGGAGATTTTGATGCGGGCGACCTGTTGCTGGCCAAATTCGTATTGGGTGGATTGAGGTCAGCTTTTCTTGTTCAAGAAGCGATATTCAACTGCCCAGAATGTCCCGAACAAAGTGGAGAAGAAAGCGGTGAGCAAGGCGCCCACATTGGCGGCGAGGCAAGCGGCGAAGAAGGCGGCAAAAAAGGCGAGGGACAAGGCGGTGAGCAAGGCGGCGAGGGAGGCGGCCAGAAAAACGGCGGGCAAAAAAGCCAAGGGTACGGCACACAAAACGGCCGTCTACACGGACAAGGAAGCAACCTGCACCGCCTATTCAAACCACGCCGTTTTGACAGGATCGACTAAAGCAAAGGGGTGAGTTTTGTGCAAACTATTAGGGGTTTTAGCAACCTGTTGTCTTCAGTTGGGTTTTAAAATTTGTTTTTTATTTGAAATATGATTACTGTCCAACCAATAATAACAATCAATGATGAAATGATATATGAAATGGATCATATATGAACTGCGGATATGAAATCAAGTGAAGCTATATATGATCCTCGCTGTTGTGAACGCAATTTAAGTTTAATGTACAACTAATGAGACGGTAACTAATGAAGAGATGAAGTTTTTTTCCGATGTTGACAAGGGGATGATGATAATGAACTTTATTTGAGTACCAAGTCATCTGGAGCTGGGGCAATAACCGGGGACAATGAACTGGCGCGCAGTGGGTTTTGATGACTAAGATGTTCGCGTAAGCGGTCGGCCTGCATTTTCCTTCTTTCCACTATGTAGATCTTTTCCCCCAGTGTACAGGCCGTGCAATTTAATAGATGAGATTCGTAGAGATTCAAGTGAGACGTACGTTCGTGATTTTGACTGATGCCTTTTGTCCTGAGATTCTGTTGGTGCATGTTGCGACTGAAAAGACGAGTTTTTCATCGGGCTAGCTCGTTCGCACTTGAAGGTTCCTGGATGACCGTCAGATCCCAGCGCGGTCCTAACTGAAAGTAACCTAGTTTTTGCCGCGTATGAATGGCACAAGTAGTGGTAAGGGAAATTTTGGGCTAGTTTCGGGGTCTTTTGGGAAGAAATTTTAAAATGGAATGGAGATTTTCACTTGTTTCAGTGTAGGTAACTATGGAAATACAGATTTGCAGTGCACGCTGGTATGCAAAATGAAAGTTTTATGTGGACGAAACGTTTTTCTCCGCAGGTCCTCTGCTTGTTTAACGCGTACATCGCAACCAAGATCACAACGACAGATTTTGACAGAACTGTGCGACTCGAGTTTTACGCAATTTAGTCCGATGCAAGTGCGTAAATATGGATTGTTACATGGCACTAAGATGAACCTAATCTCACTTTTTCTTAATTTGGATTAATCTTTAGTCAAGCAAACAAGCAAGATTTCTGTTTAGTTGTTTTACCCTCTTTAATTTACGGCTTAGATCTTTACACTATTGAACTTTCTACTGTGTAGCTTCAAATCTTTGTAGTCTGCCAAAAAAGGACCCCAAGAGCAATTAACTAATTTTACAAACTTCTCCGTAAGGCACGAGCTAGTCAACAAAATTAAATTTTAGATTTCATCATTAATAAGAAATAAAAATTTTAACTGATGCTCTGGGCTTCAATTCTTGGTTTTCATTACTGTAATCAGCGGTTATGTTTTCTAAATGAAACGAAATAAAATGTTGAAAAAAGAATACAATTCCATCCCAAAGGTTAGTGACACTGAGAAGGTCGCGTTTTCTTTGTTACCAACATGGCCGCCGTCATGACGTCATGTAAAGTGTGTGCACAGTGACCTCGCCAAGGAATGGCAATTTAGGGAAGCGAACGATTGCCTTGTTTCTAATATCCTCGTATGAAAAGTTTGCTTTTGAATAAGGGGGTTTTTACATGAGACCGGTATGAGTTCGCTCCATACATTTCTTTTTATGCGTTTACATGTGACCTGCCTGGAAATGAACTAAGACCGGTCTGACTTCGTCTCGGTTGCTGGACCGAGACGAGAAACTCTCGCAACGGTCTGAGTTCGTACCGTTCTCATGTAAATGACAACAAATCTCAGACCGGGTCAAGAAATTTCAAGCCTGTATGCTCTTGGGTCAGCCATATATTTTTTAAAATAGACAAAACATATCATTTCTTCCCGAAACCAGGCGCCAAGCAGTTCGTCCCGATTTCATGTAAACGCCTGCAAAAAGTTCATACCGGTCTGATTTTGTCCCGGTGTCATGTAAATACCCCCTAAGAACAAAGAATGCAGTGCATATCAAATCAAAGTTCCACGTAATTCCATACCAGGAAACTCAGGAAAAACCGTAAAATTCCAGCGCTTTTGTCGTTGAGAGAAATGAATGAAAATGAGCATGCTAAAAGCTGGGTCGGACTAACAATGCGCACATTGCGGAGTCATAGAGCCCTCGTCAATAGGGCCGTTTATACGAGAGAAAATAAGCCGCGGCTAACTCTGGCCGCGGCTTACGTAAGCCGCGAAAGGAACTATTTATACGAGTATAAACTCCCCGGCCAGGATAAGCCGCGGCTTGAGAAAGCCGTGAACGTAGATTTTGTCCCATTTATACGGGGTGTTCGCGGCTTACGTAAGCCGCGGCCAGAGTTAGCCGCGGCTTACTTTCTCTCGTATAAACGGCCCTAATGTCACCTAAATAAGACATTCGAGGCACGAGAGGTGAACACAGAAAATCTTTAGTTGCGGGCACACGTTACTCATCCCATTTCCCTAAGCAATGTCAGAAAATACAATTCTGCTACCTCCACACGAGGAACAATTTTTTCATACAAATTTATTTTGTCTTAGTCACCTTTTTACAATGATTGCAAATAATCTGTCAGTCATTTCAGGTTTAGTTGCCAAATAATTTTGCACTGTATATATTTCTCTTTTCATTACAAATTTGCTTTTCGAAATGTACTCGCTGATAAAAGCTTTTTATATACAATAAATATACAGCAATGTTGGTTTAAAAAAATCAATTCTTGGACTGCCGAGTTTTCGCGAATGTTGAAAAAAGAAATCACAAAGACTTTAAGTACCCATTTCTTTCAAGTAAAGGAACACAGATCTTTCTACCATAAAAATTTCAACCTGCAATTGCTAAAAATGAAAATCACCCAATGTTTTCTAAAACTAAATGGTTGCACTTGAATAAATTCAGGACGAAAGCAAAGACAAAAAAAAAAAGATTGGCATTGAATTTTCAATTTACAAAGTTCGATTACACTGACTTGAACACAACAATCGTGTACATTTTCAATAGCACCAAAAAAAAGATCACTTCAAATGTTGATGCACAGGATTAATTAAATATTTCGTTCGAAAATTTTAAATTTACTCAATAATCGAAAAAAGAGAGGGATTCTCTTATCTCATTTTCCCCTGCAACAAAGAGTGAATTTGTATCGAGGACTTGCGACCGTGAAATACGGCGTTCCCAAGACACCACATTCAGACTGAAATATCAATAAAAAAAGCAATGAGAAGTGATCCTCGTACTTAGCTAGACAATTAAAGCCATTTTCGCTTTATGGACATCTGAAAAATTCAGGAGGCTGCAAAGGAATTCCAAGCCACGACCTCTGCTATTCCGGTGCAATGCTCTACAAACTGAGCTTTGAAGCCACAAAGCTGGGAGCAGGCTGGAGCCCGTCTGGAGCGTGCAACTTCCATACAGCGTCCGTGAAACGGCGTTTTCACAAGTAGGTTTATTTTTAGACTAGCCCTTCCCGCGAATTAGGTCAAAAAACAAAGGCAGTTCCTGTTCGGTGACCCTATGACGTCAGCTTAATTTCTTGTAATTGGTCATCGGGCTCCTGTGGGAGTCTCATTCGCGGGAAATTCAATCTAAAAATAAATCGGTCTGTGAAAACGCAGTTACACGAACACAGTAGAGTTCTAGGCTCCGGGTCATGGGTTCCTGGAGCAGGTCAATTTGTTGGGCTCATTTGTTTCCGTGAAGGACTTCAGTGATGGCAGTGAATGAGAAAAATAGGCCTTAATCAGAAGGCGGCCATGTTAATTCCGAGCGATTGAAAACTTCTGTTTTGCCCCACCGAAATTCGTTCCCAAACATTTCAATTAATGCGTAAGATGACTTTGTAAGTAGCTTGTGACACGAAGTCGTATTGTTAGCAGCTAATGAAATGCATTGCAAGTATAGTATTGTAAGTAGTGTACTGTATATGGCGTAGTGTAGTGCTCGTAGTGTAGTATAAAATAAAATAAATGGCCGTCGGGCGAATAAGGCCCATGTATCTTTGAAGTGCGGGCTATTTAATAATTATTATCATTGATTATTGATGGTAAATAGCCAACGAGGCGCTACGCGCCTCGTTGGCTATGACCGGTCTCATATCCAGCAAGCGCGAATAGAATAATTGTTTTATTAAATTCTTTTAACTCCACAAATTTGGAAGTACGAAATAGGAGCGAAAAAAGAGAGAAAATCCGAGCGAAATCGAAAAAAACTTGATGAAGATGCGATGTTGTGTAATACCTTGTGATCAGACAGAAGTAGGCTCATCACAGAAACATTTCTTGCCCTTTCGCGTACTTCTAAACGTCGGAATTGATCCAAAGTTTCTACGAAATTTTTTTTTTTTTTTTCATTTTTGGCTTTATTCAGAGAGAAATTTCACTTTCCGGCGAAAACGTCTTTAGCTTAGGAACGCTTAGCGGAATCATTTACCGGCATATAAGGTCAAACTAAGGTATATGAGCTGATAACCGAGATTGAGTGAACCAATCAGAGCATGCGAAATGCATTATCCGAGGTTGAGAATTTAATAAAGACGAATATACCTGAATTTCTCAGGTGTCTATAAAGTGACAATTGCTTAAATTGTGCAAATAAGTGTGAGGATCACTTCTCTAATTTCATAAAATCAAGAAAAAAACAATGTTAAGAAAACAAGCGAAACAATCAAAGGCAGTGTAATTGACTCATGTATCCCTGCATTAGCAAAGTGTGATTGAGCCTACTAAGAACGGAAGTAATCGAACATTATTTTCCGTCTGAAGGATATAACCAGGAGGGACACAACTCCTATACTAGCTCTACGCCGCGGCCAAGACCAATTAATGTTTAATGAGTTTCTTTAAAGGCCCGCCTTCAACCGACAGGCTTTTCGACAATGTGTTTTTGTTACGGAAATTTGCATCGCTTACCGTAGCTATCTGATTGGATGAATTTCAGCTTTGACGGGATTTTCATGCATGAAAATTGTTCCACGGCTCACCTTTGAAATAAGATCCAGGGCCCGGTTGTTCGAAAGTCGATTAACTTAATTCAGGATTAGCGTAAACTCTTGTTTCATGTTTTCAACTTTTTGGTGAAAGTTTCTTTTGTTTACTTTTGTTTTTCAAGATTGACTTCTTCTAATGTAAAACTTTGCCGAATATCAGTGTTGAACAGCATTTGGGAATAGAGAAATAAACTCCTTGGTTAATTTCTAATCAGGGAATAGCGTTAATCGGCTTTTGAACAACCGGGCCCAGATCGCATGAATGACGACTCTCAATCCAAAGGGTACTTATTCCCTCGACCAAATGTTCAGACGGCTAACAAGTTGGAAAAATACTACAATGTACTAGGAACAATTGACTTACTCGATAAAAGGTATCGTGTATTCCAGAACTGGAAGAACGCTGGCGAGAAGTGAGTAGCAGGGTTTTACAATTCCTTTGAGAAAGCCAACCTACATGCAACAGATTTGCTGGTGAACATCATGTTGACTGGACTTAAGATACCTCTTTGTGAGAGAGCAGGAGCTTGTCAAGGGGGCCGGGAGCCCCTATCTCAACTAATTATTTGAGCCAACCCTTTCCTGAGTAAATTTATATCTCACCAACACCCTGCAAAAGTTCTGCATTGTCTTAGGAAAAGGAAAGGAACTTTATTTAAGTGTCTTGTCGTTCTAGCGATGAAGCACTAATTGGGGACACTGTAAATTGAAATTAACAATAAACACAAATCGAGTCAAATGTTGGTTTTTGAGGGGAGGGGAAACCGGAGAACCCGGAGAAAACCTCTCGGTACAGAGTCGAGAACCAACAAACTCAACCCACATATGACGCCGAGTCTGGGAATCGAACCCGGGCCACATTGGTGGGAGGCGAGTGCTCTCACCACTGCGCCATCCCTGCACCCTTGCTTAAGTCACAGATGCTCCCAAAACGGAAGCAGGGTTTTAACACTCGCGATGTAAACTAAGTCATTTGAGTTAATGAAGAGCTCGCTTAAAAAAGACACTCGGTAGAACCGCAACTTAGAAGTAAAGAGGTCCTCTATGAGGAATGCCTTAATCCATGTTACGCGAGACAAGTTTTAACGCAACTTTGTTGCAACACTGATCGCAACATTTGCCAACGGGCTCCTGCTCGACAAATATGGCGGACAGTGTTCACGTGACTGTTGACGTGACTTATTTCGGTTCTCTGTGGTGCATTCTGGGACGTTGTTGCGTTAAAAGTTAAACGCGTGAGTGTGACACGCACGAACTCCAACAAAATTAGGTCAACCATGTTGCAGGTTTTTGAAAGCGATTAAAAAACCTGCAACATGTTGCCGCAACAAAATGTTGGGTTAAAAATCGCCCTGTGCGCCATGTTATGCGAGAGAACTTGCGCTAAAAGTCGGCTCGAATAGGAAATAATTGTTTCTGAGTAGTTTTGTTTTTTTTTCCCTGTTGTTTCCTTGTCTTCTCGCACATTTCTATACGAAGTAAAAGCCGTACTTAAAGAGCCCAGAACGCAATGCTACCGTGAATCACTGTGTATAAACAAGAACGAACCTGGCTTTGTGGAAGTTCACGTTGCTTTGCTCGATCCATCATTGCAATTGGACACAAACCCAGCTTCTTCTCCTCGTCTCCCTGTTAAACAAAGAGCTCAAAATTAGCCAGGAAAGTGTTCTCCAGAGCGTATCCTTCAGTGCTCATCGAACTTGACACTGCGGGAAAGACAGCAGGTAATCCCAAGTGAGAGACGCTAGCTGCTTAGCAACACGCCTAGAGGAGCTCAAATTTGCCTGTTGCGCACAATCTTACGTGAATTCGTTACGACTTTGACCAGTCCCGAAGTAGAACTGTGTTAACGTCACTGCCGTGTTTACAAATGGATGTGTTTACGATGCACACGCGACCAATTTGCATAACCTCGGCCATTACAATAAGTCACGGATAACGTTCTTCCCTGACCAATCCACAGGCCGAGAGGGGAGCAAGGCGTGCTTGGACGGGTTATGGCGGCAATCTTTGACAACGAACACGATAAGAACACCATAAATGTTCCGGACGCTATCACTTGTAAACGATAAGTGAATTATCGAGGCTCCTTCTAAAAGCAACACCTCCCGTCACATAAAAAGGACGACTTTGAAAGGCAAGAAGTAATGATTACAATCAAGTTTGTTTGAACAATGTCCAAAAAAGCGTATGCATCAGAGAGGGCCGTACTGGAGAATATTGGCCCGAGGTCGTGGCAGTACGGACCGAGCGCGACCGAGGGCCAATATTTCCCGCCGGGTACAGTCTCGAGCAAGGGACGTTAGTAAGTTGTTTATTACATGGTGTCGTTTCTTTGAGCTATTGGTGAATGTTCGTAAACTTTGTCTTCCATCGGCGATCTTTGAATGATGACCTTTTACATGTAAATCTAAATTTCGCTTGCTGAGATTGAAGAAAGTTAAATTCCGCTTCTTCAAAACTTTTTGTTTAATAGACCCTTCTCCAAAATGGCGCCGACCGAGGGAGGTCTGGAAACTGGGGGTATAGAGTATTTGCAACATGGCAGAAAGCGTGGAAGACGAAATGCAGCAGAACGCGAATTTCATTACAGATATTTTGGATTGCGCGAGCAAGTGGCTCGAAAACAAAAAGGGCAAGAGAAAAGGGGACAAGTACTACCTGGAAACTTACCTTGAGGACGTTAAATTATTGTTTTCAGCTGATTGTTGCGTCGTAAAAGCAAAATGTTATCGCTCGATGAGGAAGACGGAAGCTCCTCACTCTCTAAGAATTGTATTTGATAGCGGAGAAGTTGGCACACAGTCTGCCACTCAGTGTTCATGTAAAGCCGGAACAGGAAAATGCCAGCACTTAGCGGCATTATTTACCCATGTAATGGCAAAACTGCGCGATGATGACTCGCCAACTTCGCATCTACAGCAGTGGCATAGACCTCGAGGCCCTTCACTGGAACCACAGAGATGGTTTGAATCCGAGTTTGTAAAACCACGCATCGATCGCACACCTCGCGAAATGGCACCAAAGACTGTACAAGAGTATTTATATGATCCAAGACCCGTCGAGCAACGAATTATTACAGAGACAGATATTAAAAAACTTGGAGAGAATATCTCCGTTAACAACCCTACCACTTATGCTTCTTGGCTCCAATACTCGAATTCAGCAAACTACCAGTCTCTTCCATGGGGAAATTTCTTAGAGGGAAGTCCATTAGCAAATCAGTTAAGAGATGTCTATCCCCGTAGCGTAGTAGAGACTATTTATAGTGAAGACCTAGAGGCAGTGTTTGACTTCCCTGTACAAATAATTAGTTTACCAGAAGATGTAAGAAAAGGTCCACCACCTTCCCTTCCAGATGAAGAGAAAGCGTTTCTAGCAAACATTATTTTATCTCCAGAAAAGGCCATCGATATCGAAAAAAACACGAGAAGTCAGTCGAGCTGCTCTGCTTGGTATCAAGAGCGGGCATTCAGAATCACTGCCTCAAGATTTGGAGATGTTGTTTCTAGAAAAGCCCCAATTAATGACAAATTCTTACATAGTCTATTTGCACTAACAAAGGTGCAGACTCAGGCCATGAAATATGGATTAGATATGGAACCAACAGTTGTAAAAGAGTTTAAGGAGTTGACAGGACCTCAAGTAGAAGTTTTCAAATGTGGCTTACTGGTTCATCCTGATATTTACTGGATGGGATGCTCACCCGATGGAATTATTTATGATCCTAATGAAAATCCATCTGTTGGTATTCTGGAAATTAAGAGTCTTTTTTCATTGAGGGGAAAGTCCATTGATGAATGCTTAAACCTGAGGAGAGACCTTTGTATTTATAGAGACGAAAGTGGTGCTATAAGACTCAAACGTAACCACAAGTTTTTCTTTCAACTTCAAGGCCTAATGGGGATTTCTGGGTTGTTATGGAGCAAAATATGTATCCATTCAAAAGAGGGGTCACAAAATCTGTTTGTAGAAAAAATTGAGTTTG
>NC_090888.1:51248984-51266484 GCF_036669925.1 Montipora capricornis
TTTTTGAGACGCGGACGGCAACCGGAAGAGAACATTTCGCGTGCCAGGACAGTGGTGTCTCCCCGATTTTTACACTAGTCATTTCTAATGGAGAAAAGATACTTAGCAATGAAAATGTGGTTGTGTAAAGACAAGTTAAAAGAGAAAACAGCTCCGACTTCCGGTTGCCGTCCGCGTCTCAAAAACGCGCGTGCTTAAGCTCCCTATTAATTTCTGTCTTATTCGCACGCTCAACTGTCAGAAATAACAGTTTTTCGGGGGTAGATGTCTTCTTTTAAAATATAGCTCATGCGAGAACTCGCTAGTTAAGAACAATAACTTCAGCTGGTAGTTTATAGAGCTCTGCAACTTGGGACTTAAATGTCCAGAAATGCGTACCTGCAAATAGAATTCTTCATAAACGTTCTTGACTGACTGTATGTGGATTGGCCACGGTTTGACGGAACCGCACAGATCACAAGCGGTCATTAGCAAACGACGTACCAGCTGTCTGAAAAAAAAAGATGCAAATAGACGTTTACGATTAGCACAAAAGACTTTCAACAATTTTTTTTTTTTTTTTTTTGGGGGGGGGGGGGGGGAGAAATTAAATATTAATTAAATTAAATGTGCAACACTGTTTCATGGTAACAAATGAGACAACAATAATTGCTTAGCAAGATGCATTCATTAGTATGTTTCATATGGTAACCTAATATTGCAGTTATAGGAAACAGCCTCAAGAACTCAAAAGCTCCTGGTATTGACTCTGTCATGTGCGCCGAAGCCATCAAGCACGGTGGTGAAAGATTGCTCGACAAGCTAGTCACTCTTCTTAACCTTGTGAAAACCAACCTGGTCATTCCTAACGAGTGGAAAACCTTGATCTGTGTTGCTCCAACTAAGATGTCAAATTACCGCGGCATAACACTCATGTCAATAACAGCTAAACTTTACAACAGACGTCTACTAAATCGCATTTGAGACCCGCTGGAGAAAATTCTAGGTGCCAACCAAGCTGGATTTCGTCCCGGTCGCGGCTGTGTCGAGCAAATACATTTGTTAAGTAGGATACTTGAGAGAATCAGGGATCAGAACCTCCCGTTTGCCAGTACCTTCGTTGATTTTCGCAAGGCTTCTGACAGCATCGCCAGACCTCGCAATTACGGGGTTCTAGACAATGTTTGTGAAGAAATCTCAGTTCTATACTGTGCCATCAAGTCATCAGTTCTCGTATACGGCGAACTGTCAGGTGAATTTGAAGTCAAAATAGGTGTCCTGCAAGGAGACACCTTAGCTCCTTTTCTATTTGTCACTGTACTAGACTCAAGTTGTTGTCTGCAGAAAGTCGCCAAAAATTAAATACGAATAGCTCTTTGTGCAATAAATATATTTCACATCTTGTCAGTGAGTTTCATGCAGGAATATTGTACGTGTGAGCTAAGGTACTAATTCAGATTTTTACCCAGTTTTGACCTAAAAACAACACATCTAGCATGACAGTGCCCCTTTAAAGCAACGACGACTTCGAAGAGAACCAGAACGTCACCGAAAAATATTCCTTCCGGTCTCACTATTGCGATGATTCTCACAGGTTGCAAAATTTGCAAGGAAATCGTATTACCTGTGCTCAAGTGTATTCCAATCAAATTCGTGGCTCTTGATTACACTCTCAAGTTTAGATCTGTTAGGAAAGAATAGCACCAAATCCGTGGCTAATATTGCGTCTTGCATGAGTTCCAGGATACGTCTGTATTGCTGTGTGGTGAGGGAGCTCAAAATATGATGCCCATCTGTCTGTTGAACGAAAATAATATCCCATTCAAGTATTGAGTACTAAGTATAATAATAATATTATTAATAATAATAACAATAATAATAATAATAATAATAATAATAATAATAAGTCTTTATTAACACATGATTAAAAATAAAAAATCACGTTCACCTACAGTATAAAAATGCTTAAAATATGCTTAGAAATAATGTAACTGGATATAATTTTAATTTAATTGCTATCTTATCTTTGAAGATTAGCCCATTTACAAATGACTGTTTAAAACGTTCCGTATTAACTTTCGGCCACTCACTTGAATAAATCAGTTCTCCTTGGCCTAATGCTTCGTAGTGCGTTTGCTCCTGTAAAGTGTCGAAAACTTTTTGGTGATGTCTTTCGTTCTGCATTACTTCGCATGGTGATTGGTTACTTCTTGCCCCACAATTTTAGCCAATGAGAGGAAACGGCAAAAGCCAATTGTGACTTGCTTGCGTGCTTCTTCCCGCGCTTTGCGCCGGCTGTACGTATTTGTTCTCCGTTATGATTGGCTAGTTTGACCATACTTGTCTATTAATTTCTGAGACGTTGGCATGGTAACCAAATTGTCCAGTGTGAAATATTAAAAAAATAATGATTGAAGGGTTCGCTCTTTGCCAAAGTGAAAGAGAAAATTATGACTAGTTAAAACTCTTAAATACTTTAATTAATTTATTCGCGACATTACAAAATCTATGTTTCGTATGATTGAGTTTGAAAATGTGATACTGCACGACCACTCATATTGCATCAGTAACAAAACAACAATCTATTCGCTTACCTCCAAGATGAAAACTCCTTGTTTAAAATGATGCCACTCCATTGTTGATGTGGAATACAAATGACTCAGCGGAGATTTGTTCTTGATCATAAAAGCATTGTTGTACCCCCGGTGATCGATGTCGTGAATCAAACCAGAGAGGTATAACGCAATTTTCTAGCAAAAGGAAAGTATAAAGAGGTACGTTAACCAAGGTTAATTTGTGTGAAAACGCTATGTGGATTTTTGACGTAGTACAAAGGATAACCTCTTCCCAGGTGAACACATCCGCCGCTGATTTCATTATGACAGCCATAGTATGTGCCACAGAAAAGGCATGCGACCAGTTATGATACGCCACTCGACGATAACCTTTACGAACAGTTAAGACGAAACGTATGAGTGTGTCCAGATCAAGCCTGTGAACGAAAAAATAAAAATAAAAAGCCGCAAATGAATGATACAGAATATATGAAATGTTCAAAAATTTGAATTACATGAAATTTGTGGATCGCTAAAATCTATCGGTATATAACTGAAACTAACAAGTGACCAGCTCCCAGTTGGCATATTTGCTCGGATGGTAGAGCAGTGAGTCCCCCCCCCCCCGCCCCCAGTGAGGGGAGGGGGGGGGGGGTCCTTGTTCCCTTATTCCCCGGTGTTCCCTTGTTCCCGAAATTAATTTCAAACTTGTTCACTGCTTTTTGATCCCTGAAATTGTTTAAGATATTTTGTCATTGTTACCCTGTCAATTCCCAGTTCAAATTAGCCACGTTCTCTTATTCTCCAAATCCCCTGGGAGGGACTCAGCAGTACAGCGCAATTGCAGGGTCACTCTGTTCGAGTCCTGTTTAAGCTAAGATTGATTTTGTTCTGGGGATTCATCCTAACTGCTTAAGTTACTCCTTAACTGCGATGATATCCAACACTCACGTAAGAAAGACACAGATAACTCTTGACTACCAAGTGGTTAACTCTAAACTAAATTTTTTTGGAACTTAATCATCGCATAATGAAATCCTCGTCTTGTTAATGCCCAGGCAAACGGCTTTAACATCCGTTCGATTTTGTTGAATGATGTTGAACGATGTTGGACAATGTTGAGTGGTGGTGTGGGCAAACGGTTTGGACACATCATCAACATTTGATTCAACAAAGCTTCACCAGAGACCCGGCATTCAGTCCCAGGCTGCAGCTGCGGTTTTTGTTACTATGGACACGAACTTGTTTCTAGGGATACGGACATGGATACGTCATCGAGAGACCGATTAGTGCGCACGCGCATTCCCAGCAACGTTGAAAGGGGGAGGGGGGGGGGGGGGGGCAAACAGCTTTAACTTCATTCAACATTCGCGAAAACAAAAGAAATGTTAAATGGTTGTTGATGCAAAGTTTAAACGCTTTTTACCTTATTCAACATCGCTTCAACTTTGATTCAACATGTTTCAGCAAGGTTGAAGAGGGGGAGGGGGGGAGGGGGGGAAGGGACGGCAAACGTCAACATCTCTATTCAACAAAATCGAACGGATGTTGAAGCAACTGTTAAACCCGTTTGCCCGGCCCTTTATATTTTGGTTTGTTTGTTTTTCTCCTTTTCATTAGATAACATCATAAGACTTATCTTGCCATCGTTCCTTTTATTAAATCTTAGTATTTTATCACGTATACAAGGACGTCCAAGTTATATAACACGCCTCGCGATTTCTTTGAGCTCTACTGCCATTGTCTTCCATGTTACAAACATAAAAAAACATTATCAATGAAAACCAAAAATACATAATTTACAATAATAATAATAATAATAATAATAATAATAATAATAATAATAATGAGAAGAAGAAGAAGAAGAAGTCTGAAGGTTACTGAGCCGAGCACAAGTACTCTACTAATTGGGGAGACTACAAATTTACTGAAATGAACAACTCAAAAATGGTCAAATTGTACAAGAATCGTTCCACTGCTTACCGAACATCGCAGTCTTCAAACACGTCCAATGTCATTTGAATTACGTAATTTGTTAAGTCATCTTCGTTTTGGAAGATATCGAATTCAAAGCTGAAATGCAATCATTTGTGATTTCAATTAACAGTTACATCTTTTGTTCCATGCTCGAGAATGTCTGCCCCCAGAGACGAACAAAAACATTTTCGCTCGGACGAAGGACCAACGATCGATACGTCGGCCTTGTAATCTTTCTACAGTGCTGGCCAAATTTTATTACCTACGTTGATATAACCAAATTTCCGTGCTTTAGAATACAACACCAAAGGCCCTTCAAATACTAGCCCTATAATCGCTGATCTCATGTCTAACAATAGCGATTGAAATGAATGATTTTTATACATTCTAAATGTTTCGATATGGTTTAGTTACCTAATAAGGGGTCAGTTGATCGAAGCCTGGTTAGCGCTAACCGTTGGTTAAGAGGTATCAAAACCTATAGGTTTCCATGGTAACCCGGGCCAGAACGTTAGAATTGCAACACCCCTTGCAGGTTGGAAATTTTACAGCAAAGACCAGCGACGAACATAACATTGCATATATGAAATTCGATATGAATTTCACATCGATATCAGTGTAACCTTCGTCCTCATATAGATATGTACCGATACGGGGACAAAGGTTAGATTTCCTTGAGTTAAAAAACCGTTGAACTCAATCGGTCAGCTGTTTGGAAAAAATAGTCTTTGCTACTAGAAAACGATCTTTATATCTTCCGCGCAAGTGTGATAGGCTCCATTCATATACATACCTATAGAAGTCATTTGAAAGAGTGCAAGAAGACACAGAGTTGCGCCACTGTTGAAGTTCACTCTCCGGTACACACCAGTGATATGCCAACACTTCTAACGCTACCTGGTGTTTCTGTTGGGCCTTTAACAACTGACCGTACATCTGGCAAAGCCAAACATCACAAAAATGATGAATTATAAGCATAGCGTAAAAAGTGTAATGAATGAATTGGAGATCTATATCTATGCACATTTTCGTAAGAAAAAAAATATGGCGCATATCATTTGACTAATGGGCGGTTTCTACAGCGCTACATTACACCCAGGATACACCTTCCTTGGAATGCATGTCAAAAAAGATTTACACTTGCAACCGACGTTAGAACAGATCAGTTGGACTCATTTATCGCTGTACATTAGCTGCAATTGGATATCGTTTCCTTGTGTTGAATAAGATCACTGCCTCAATTCTTTTACTCTATGCGCGGGCAATTGTTAACTTTACCATACAAGTCACAATCTTATACCCACCGACCACCACCCCAAGCGAGTAATTTTTTCATGTGTATTATTAATACTAAAACAACTATTCACCTCAGTGTCGATGGCTAGTTGTGGGTATTTACCTCGCCGCTTCGCAACTCAGGAATTATCCACCACTAGCCACCTCCACTTCGGTGAATAGTTGCCAAATATCATTGTCCCTTGAGCCAGACCAGACGATTGTCATTTAAGAAAAAGTTACAAGGTAAGTTATTTTCTCCATGCTTACTTGGCTGTAATGAAGAGCGAGTCCGCAATACCCAGCGAACACCTCAAACGACCGAGCATCTGCAAAATATGAAAAAAAAAATTGTAGACCCCATTGTACGAACACAAAGGACAGGCTTGCAATGAAGATAACGACTTGAGTAACATTTAACTCTTCATAACAAGAACTTCACACCATTAAGAAAAATACATCAGTCGCGATATGCATACTATCTCACAACCTGAGATCAATCGATAGTTCGATTGAAAGCTCAGTAACCTGGAATAGTAAAGTCTATGAGTTCCCTCAAAATGAGCCCTGTAGCTAAGGGAACCTTGTTTCTACGGTCCCTCAGCTTCTAAAATTGTGAGAGCATGGATTGAGCACTCCTTATAATTTACTTTGTCAATCAGTTAAACGAAACCTCTACTCCTACTAAACAGTAACTTAGAATCGAAGGAAATGAAGTCTGTTTGCACATTCTTCAAAAATGTATTATCGGGGAAGAAATGCATTTTAGGACCGCCTCGTTTGGCTTTCAAATTTCCAGGGTGCCGCCGTCTGTACTGTGACGTGTTGTGCTATTGTTCAACGCAAAGCTTTTGTATAATAAAAATTGGGTAACCAGCATGCCACCCTTATTGAAGCTGGCGGCCCCCCGCCGGAAATTTAAAAACATAAATAAGCGGTCTTCTTTTTTATTTCTAATACAAACGCTTTCTTTGAAAATGTTTGGCCTAATAGCGCTAATGCAACCCACAGAGCTCAGACTTAATAGGGAGCTTTAGCAAGGACAACGGCGACGGCAATGAGAACGTCAGAAATTTGCATATTTAGTGGGCAAAAACAATAGCTTTGCACGCCCTGCACGTGCGTTTTTCATTTTTGTCCATTTCTTTGCCGTCGTCAGCAAAGCAACAACGTGAAATTACCAAGTTTTAAGTGTTATGGAGAACGTCAGCACCACAGGTAACCCAGGCTCACTGTGTGCGTCACGTAGGTATTAAAATATAGAGAACATATGAGGCGAAGTTTAGGTCTGAAAATTTGCTAGAAAATGGTAATAAAAATCGATAAAACTTACCATGTGGTGAGCTGTTGTTGTCTTTAATACGTACACGAAGTTTCGGGGAAAATGGTCCCCGTTCACCTTCCTTCATAATATAGTGACAAGGTAGGAGACGGAAGCCAGCGTCGCGACTCCGATCGACCCAAAACAAGCACGATTTTTTCCGCGAAAATCAAATCCAGTCGCTAAATAAACACGCCAGGTTCGTGGAATAGGAATTTCTCTAAACCATGAATCCACTGAAGCATCTCCAGGTAGCAACGCGGAGCCACCAGAGTCCGTAAAACTTGTAAGTTAACCTGCTAAAATGGCGGCCAGAAAGCGTGGTACTCACGAAGTGCCCAATTCAAAATGGCACTGAACTCTGGACGCCTGGTGACGAGTATAATACGTTTTGGAGGGAGGGGAGTCCCAAACAAAACTCACTGAGCAATTTGGGACTCCCCTCCCTCGAGGGAGACTTATTATACTCGTCACCAGGCGTCCAGAGTTCAGTGACTTTTTGAGTTGGGCACTTCGTGAGTACCACGCTTTCTGGCCGCCATTTTAGCAGGTTAACTTACAAGTTTTACGGACTCTGGTGGCTCCGCGTTGCTACCTGGAGATGCTTCAGTGGATTCATGGTTTAGAGAAATTCCTATTCCACGAACCTGGCGTGTTTATTTAGCGACTGGATTTGATTTTCGCGGAAAAAATCGTGCTTGTTTTGGGTCGATCGGAGTCCCGACGCTGGCTTCCGTCTCCTACCTTGTCACTATATTATGAAGGAAGGTGAACGGGGACCATTTTCCCCGAAACTTCGTGTACGTATTAAAGACAACAACAGCTCACCACATGATAAGTTTTATCGATTTTTATTACCATTTTCTAGCAAATTTTCAGACCTAAACTTCGCCTCATATGTTCTCTATATTTTAATACCTACGTGACGCACACAGTTAGCCTGGGTTACCTGTGTCAGCACCTGGAGATAAATTTTCATTTTTCTCCCCTAAATTAAGCGCCGCTCGTAACGGTTTCATTCCTGAGGGACTGAAACACCTTTGTCATATTAAAAGGCTTGGAATAGTCGCGAAGTGATCGCAATAACGTGAATTTATGTTTTTACATGACGTTCTCGTTGCCGTTCCCATCGTCGTTGCTAAAGCTCCCTACAATTCAGTTACTGACGTCATTGCGTGACGGCCAAAAAAGTGACATTCACTCCACTCAACACTCAACACGTAACAAGAACTCATTTGACATTTGGTAAAAAAAAATCGTGTTTATCATATTTCAATTGAATTATTTTCCTGAAGTGATCGTAAATTGGTTATAGCACGGATTTTTGGGCCTGCATGGCTGTAATTGCTGTCTTAATTTACCTTCGCATGAAAAAAATCCTTTCCTGCTGTTTAACATCTCGACAACACCAATGATGCTGAAATAGCAAACAAAGTTAAAAGTAAGGACATTTTGAATCATGGGTCGAGTTTCTAAAACACCGTTTTATCGTGTATGTTTTATTACAGCACTAAAAATTAAAGAAGTCTTTGAAGAAATGCGCAGCATCAAGAACGGCGCAAAATGAAAGGTTTATCATGATAATAAATATTTTTAAAACAATAGCGTTGCACCCTTTGTTCCGATTTAGTCTTGGTCGCATTTAAGCCTTGCACCAATCTCTCTTCTTCCCGAGCCTTCCCGAACTGCTCCAGTTCAACGTTACCTTCCTCTACACCTGACAGGTACACACAGCACGGATTTGGTTATGTAGCCGGTCTTCAAATCCACTTCACGGTTGAATCGTGCGTCGCGGTATGGCTCACTGATATTTAGGACTTCCCCTGTGCTTGCTACATTGCCGGCGATGCCTTTGCTAATGGGAAACCTTAAGATAATAATAAGAAAACAAATGGTATGTCCGGATTGCTGCCACCTTAGACAACGGGTGGAGATTGCTTTTAACTCGTTCAAGTGCTACTACGATGAAAAAAAGAAAATAATCAGTTCTCGTTTTTCTTCACTTGCGTCGAAATGTTTTGTAGTCATTTCAAGAGGAAGACTGTTTGTTTTAACTTCACTCTTTTCATTTAACGGCCATCAATTGTTGCAGCTTTCGGCGATCTTGAGCGAAAGTGACGTCTTTTACTCACTCGCTTTAAAGTGCCCCTGTGACCAAACAATCATTCTTATTTTTCTTTGGATTTCAAAACTATGTTAACCAAACACTAAGCGACCAAAGTCTTATACCTTGATTTCAAAAAGACACCTGCCTATTTCAACTGAAATTTTCCTATTTAATGGTCCGCCATTACTAACTTTAAGTTCTTGAGAGATCTGGTTCGAGGAGGAAATGACGTCAAAGGCTCAACAGTTTAAAAATGCAATGCGAGTGTACGCTGCAGAATTAATATGCAGTTATGTTTCCAAAATCCTGAATTCAAGATTTTGGAAGCCGACATTCATAAAAGCTAACCTTAGGCCTAAAAATGTTTGTTTAGGCCTAATTAGGCCTAAGGTTACTGTAGCTTTTATGCATGTTTAGGATACTTTTTGTATTTCTGTATTTCTGAATTCAAGATTTAGTCCTTCCAAAATCTTGAATTCAGGATTTTGGAAACTTAACATTAACTGTGATGTCATAACTCTGTGAAAAGAATTCTACTGCTAGTCATCCTTGCAGCATCTTTATCTTTAGTAGTTAGATAATTAATAACGACAAGTTGAAGTGACTGTGTCAAAAATTTTAACCAAATTAAACGACTGCGAGCTGGTAACCAAATCAAGCCAAACTTAAAACGGCACTGAACGAAAGTTTGAATAAATCAGCAAATACAAAAAGAGGTAGGGATGGACAAAATTGAAAAAGATTAAAATGGATTGTTATTGGGGTTTTTGAAACTGTTCAGCCTAACAGTTTTCCAAAAGTGATCTCTGTTGTTTGTAACTTTAATTGTGTATGTTCAATGGACATTTTTTGCTGTCACGAAGCTTTAAGTTATGTTGTTTAATTAAGCCCCCGTTCACACGTATCTGTATTCGTTCGAAAACGCAACTTTTTCTTTCTGGATAGCGCTTGGTGGGACAACTTTGTGGCCCAAATATTTATCGTAAAAGCGAATAATCATGCGTCAAGCATGCGCAGTCGGGTTATCGTTTAAAAGTTATCGTTTTCAAATCGATTCATCGTATACGTGTGGACGGGCGAAAACGATGCGGAAACGCTACGTATGGACGAGAATTTTTTTGAAAACGGAGAAAACAAAGTAGCGTTTTTAAATGAACACGGATACGTGTAGACGGAGCATACTAAAAGTAATTCCTGGACAAACGTTAAGTTGCATAGCGAGTAGACGAGAGCAATACATAAAAATCAACCGCGCTACCGTGACACAGCCAACAGACCATATTCGTATTCTCAGAATTGGACTGGAACTAGCTTGCAATGGATGCTAATGGGGGGAAATCTTTTCGTATGCAAATACTTTTTAATATACTCCCCCGCATTAGCCTCCATCAGTTCCAAGCTAGTTCCAGGCCAATACTGAAAATACGAACATGGTCTATTGAGTGCGTCTGCGTTCGTCACGTGTTCTCATGCTTGTGTCGCCAGAGAGGACGATCTTTAACACCATGATGCACTATAAAAGGCGGGGTGCCTCAAGCACACGCGGAGAATTTGTCAATCAAGCGTAAACGCACACAGAGCTCTTTGCTAATTTGTGCAATGAAAAAGCTCCTAACGGCGATGTGTCCATAATATCACCTAGTGTGCCATTTTTTTTGTTCTTACCACATTTTGATGTCATATGTGACCTAATACGGGACGGACGCGCGGCAACATGGCATAACCCATTTGTTGAAACAGATCGAAGTTTCTTGCCTAAATTTACCTAAGATGAGAAATTTGGAGGCAAACCCTATTCTGGAAAAAGAGTAATCAAACCTGACCTTAGAGTATCAAAAGTATCATTCGAGGCAACATCTCTTGTACCTTATTTCTGTTCCATTACGGAACTTAAAACCAGAACTGTCCTCGTCTCCTTCATCGAACAAGTTGGCGTATAATTCGCTTGTTGTGGTGTCCAACATAAACAGCGCGCACCGATCTGCGCTTACAAGCCTCTTGGCGAATGCCTGTCGACGCAAAAAAACCGGTATTCTATATAGTTGCAATAATGAATCGAGCGTTTACGGTCACGTGACTAGCGTCCATGTCTTCCTTTCTTTCTCCAGCTCCCAGTTGTTGGTAGGGTGGATTCTGCACTGGCGTTGGACAAATCAATATCCCCTGGAAAACTCAACTGGTTTTAAGAGCATTTAACTTATCCATCGGAGAGCACAATGCACATTCTGAACAACTGCAATCCTGCTGGAAGACTCATTTGGGAAACTAAAACGGTCGCCATTTCTTTATTAAGGGACATCAACATGGTATCAATTACGTCTCACAACAGCAATAGGGACCTTAAGCTAGGACGACGACCACGGACACGAAAACGCAACATAACAATAGGTTTAATTAGCAAAAATGTCAGGCAAATTCATGCTGAACCTGAGGGCGAAGTTATTCCTTTTTTTATGGAATGCAACAGCTTTAAAGTAGCTTACCATTATCTTTTCAATAACGACATCCATCGTATTGACTTCGTCAAAGATAGACCTGTTTGTGTTTAAGAAAACAGATGCGATTTCGGTGGATAACCGGGTAAAATCTAGCAAACGACAGGAATCATCATGATAATCACAGCGCGAAGAAACCCTTAATGGTTGCTTTGTTTTCTTTTCCTACTCACTTTACAACATTTAACAAGAAGCTGTTTAGATCCTTTTGCTTTTGCATCTGTTTCGAAATCTAAAGGCAAACAATTAAACAAAAAATGACCATGACAATTATGAACGACAAAACATCATCCTTGGTTTTAAGCTTCGATTTGAGATATTATCAGCTCAGTTACCAGTGACTCAAGGATGCCACACAACAGATTTGTCATCCATCCTATTGCCAATTCATTTATCACTGAGTTCTGACGACGACTTCCAGTCAGGTTATCGAAACGCCAGTCAATGTTGGTATCATAAACAGTCGTTGTGATGGCCACACTGACTCGGCCGATCTTACACTCATCAAGGTGTGTTAATGGGTTGTGCATTTGCAAGGCAATGAAATGTCGAAAATAACAGAAGGGTTCAGTCCGCGCCCTTTTTCATAGCTTTATAGAGATCTCAGCCCGGCAAGTTTTCATTTACTTATTATAAGTTTCAGAAAATTATTACTTAATTAATACATACTTCAGCATGGTGTATGGCAATGCTTCCCCAAGCAAGGTAACTATTCACAATCTAAGATGTGAAGAACATGTGTCAGAAAATTTGTACCAGCGATCGTTTACTTGGCACTTCAAAGTGGCTAAAATGAGGGAGGTAAAACTGAGATCTACCTCTTCATCTTCCCGTTCAAATGAAGCATTTCCCAGCGTTTTTACCAATTGGACAATACCTGTTGGAGGTTATAAAAATGTACAAAATGAATCAATCGATGGCGGCTGGCATTAAATTTCCATTCACGCGAATATTCATATTCAAATACATTCTAAGTTTATGGTTGACATATTTATATCTTGTTTGGCAACCTTTCTTTCAAAACACTCAGGCGCGTCGGAAATTCAATGAACTAAAAGGCCAGGTGTGGTTGGATAAGGTAGCCGGGAGGGGAGGGGTTAGGGTAAGTTGTGACAGTCCTGAAAGGCCTCCTATGACATCACTCATCCCCCTACCAACGTATTCTACGAGAGCCCCCACCAAAACCTCCGACAGAGAGCTTTTAACTTGGGTGGCCGTGGTGTTTTCGCCAAACAAATCATCACTGAAAAAAGTACATTTCCAAAAGCTGGAAATTACCGTAGATCGTCGGACATTTTCCTAGGGATAAATATGCCTTTGACACTCCATTCTTGGCATTAAGAGAAAGGATACGTTATCTTACCAACTATAGTTCCATCTGCTTGCACGATGGGTTGGCATAATACTGACTGAGCAGTGCTGTCTGCAAACACAAACAAACAGCCGGAATTTAGGAAGCGACGTTATGACTACTTTAATCTGTGGCCTTTGGGCCGTTACACCGGGCAACTGATCGGCGAAAACGTTTTCTTCATCCCCTCCTAAGAACTGTATTTACTTAAATACATATGAAAAAACTTCACAACTAAATATGAGCGCCTACGTTCATACGCAACACTAAACTGACTGTGCAGTATCCATTCTTGCGACAGATAAGGTACCAAACTCGATCTTCGGCTCAGCTTACACAATCCCGTAACAAAACGCGAACAATTAATGGTGAACGCATTGCACAAACCTAAACTTGTTCGAGGCTCACCATCAGTCTGTCGTCTATTTATACAATATATTACATGAGTGAATCCCTTCAATCATTGACCAATTTCTTTGTCTTCGTAACCTTATGTTTCTAGCTCTGAAAAAAGGGCACAGCCCATTTAATTTAAATAAATTTCTTGGCATACCTTCTATACCAATTCCTTTAGGAAATCTCTCATCCTGTCAACAGAAATAACTAATTAAAACGAAAATTTTTTTCTCATGAAAAATTGTGTTTCTGTTTGTTTTTTTTGTTCAGTTAAAAAATGTAAATGCTTTGCATTGTTTATAGTGGAAGTGCACTTAGCTATTAGCTATCAAGCTATTTCACAGGCACCCAAAGTTTAATAATCTGAAAGAAACAGTTCAAGCTTAAAAGAAACATGATTTTAAAAAAACCCAACTGGCAGGAGGCAACCAGTTGGCTACTTACAAAGCGTGGTAGAGTTGAATCCGGGACAACCGGTTTGTAAGTTATTTGTTTATTTTTTCAAGGTTAGATTTGAAAGGTGCGAACACGTTTTGGGTCTAAGCGTTAACCTAGCTCTACTCTTATATGGAAAGAAGCTATCTTTTCACAGCGGTTGTCCGGAAAAGTACAGGACGAGCCTGATATCTCATATTTGATGACTGCAAACAAGGGGGGGATCAGGAGTTTTCTCGGCATTAGAGTGAGTTTCAATGGAGTGTCGTAAAACCAAAACCAAAGTAATTACTTTGGCCAATCAAAAAGGATGAAGACAATCCAGTAGACCAATCAAAACTCTTGAAAAGTAATTACTCGTAGCCGACACAAAGCGTGAGAAAATGTGCACGCACGAGCCACGATTGGTTTTGGTCTCACTTCTGATTGGTTCAAAAAGTGGCGCGAGAACTTTGAACCAATCAACGAGTGAAGTAATGCAAAACCAAAGCAATTCGCTAATTACTTTCGACACTCAATTGAAAACCGCTCTAAAGAATGCATAATTTGTAGGATTTCGTACAGTTTGTAGAGAAACCGTCACCGCCCATCATATGAAAAGACACACGTTTCAATATGGTGACGTAACTTCGTTAAGTGCGTTGAAGTAGCCCTTCATATTTTTTGGCAATAGAATAGTAAACGCAGAAAAGAAAGCAACTTGAGGCACTGTTGCACTCGCCAAGTTTTAATGCGAGTTGTGTCGCCATTTTTTTTTTTTTTGCGACAACAGTTCCCATATTGCGAAACAAGGTGCTCGACAGGTGAGCTGTGTTTCTTGCATCTTGTCTCGGCCTTGATAAAAACACCAGGTTAGAGGAACACTTTTGTCACCTGATTAAAAGACCGGTTGCGACACAAGTTGACAGGTGTTACCAGAAACCCATAAGGGTTGAAACGTGTAACGCGCATTCACAGCTTCCGAATATTCAGTGCGAATTGATTGGTTGAATGTTTCAGTGCTAAGTACCATATTTGGAAACCCCTCGCTCTTGTTGTTCCAAATATGGTACTTAACAAATTGAATATTCAGAAGCTTGTTTCCCAGCACACAAGGGGCCGTTACACGTTTCAACCCTTATGGGTTTCTGGTGTTACATTATGCAATGTTTGAAAAATGAGAGAAGAATTGAGGAAACCATAACTCGAGTGTACTTTCTGCACCGTTTTTACCAACTTGTCTAACAATATTTATGGCCGTTGCAAGTGGGCGTGTCACATTGCTCAATAATTCGGGCAACTTGTCTCGCCATGCCTCTACGAAACAAGTTGCTCGAAAAACTTCACAGCAACTGACTTTTTCCGGTTCTGACTGAAATTCTTGTACACATCATTAAATTATTCGTCAATTAATAGAGTGGTTTTCAATTGAGTATCGAAAGTAATTAAATAATTACTTTGGTTTTGCATTACTTCACTCAGTGATTGGTTCAAAGTTCTCGCGCCACTTTTTCAACCAATCAGAAGTGAAACCAAAACCAATCGTAGCTCGCGCTTGCACATTTTCCCGCGCTTTGTGTCGGCTACGTGTAATTACTTCGAGTTTTGATTGGTTTACTGGATTGTCTCTGTCCTTTTTGATTGGCCAAAGTAATTACTTTGGTTTTGGTTTTACGACACTCATTTGAAAACCGCTCTAACACTTGTATTGATATTATTAAATCAAGTACCCCAAGGATATCTTTGACAAAGAGCCTTTCTCCAGTCTCCGCAACATACGCGGCCACAGTCCCTCCTCCCTCAATGGTTTGCCGGCAGAGAGATCGCGACCTGCGCGGACAAAAACATAATTTTTTTTCAGAGAAACTCCACATGTATTCGACAATAGTGTAAATCAACCACAGTGGGTTTTGCACATTTGTTCCGGCAATAAAAGGATTTTTTTTTGGTAGGAGACGACCAAGAAAACATGATGGTTATTCATCACTAAATTCTTCAATTCTCTGGCGTCAATAGCCCATAGCAAAAAACTAACAACAACCTCGTGCACTTATGTGTTTGTTGCCGTCATCACAACATTGACGCTACTCATTATGAACGTCTGTGTTCACTCAACTCACTTATTACTGTTAGTAGTTAACAAGAATCTCAATCTGTATTCCAATGTAGTACCTCACATCTATATAATGGAAACATTCAGTCGCTCTTGTCTTTAATATTAATTATTTCCTTATAATCTTTGTCATTGTAAATATATTAACTACTTTATCTTTGCTCCACCCAACTCGATTAGCCTTGCTAAATTTGGGTGGACAAAGGTTTCATTGTAACTAATATTGTATGTAATAAACGTTGTTGTCGTTTGTTGTTGTTGTTGTTGTTGTTGTTGTTGTTGTTGTTGTTGTTGTTGTTGTCGTCGTCGTCGTCGTAGAGGTTGCTACTATTCTAAAATTAACGTCTGCATTTACAAGAAATGGCTCAAGAATAGGTAAAGATCTATTCCAATGACTATATAATAAGACAGAGTATTTTACCTGGGCTTGGTTTCAGAGTACAAATATATGTCCTGCAACATACGGAAAAAAACGTGTCATTGTTTCCGTACTTGTGCGTTTAGTACCCTGGCCAAATATTTGCAACCAGGCTGAAAATACAGACCCTACTCTTTCTCACGTAAAAAAGAGAACGCTTAATTCCTTTTTTCCAATGCTTCTACTTTTCTTCTTGTTTATGTTCTCTTCATAGCAATTTTCTTTTGGTGTTTGCTGCTTCTAAGAAGTTAAAGATTAAGATACAAGAGCTGTTTTTGCTCGCTCGACGCAGACATGAGAATACGCAACATACGTAGCCGGATTAATAGCCTGCAGTAAGAGGTGGGTTTTGTCCTAACAAAAGGTACTAAAAGATAAACCTCCTATTGCCTTGGCGTATTTTACTTGTGCTTGCGTCGTGTGAGTAGCAAACAAGTTCTGACAGTGATATAAATACTGTATAGCCTACGTGGGTTTCACGTTACGTCATCGGCGCCATGTTGGTGGACGAAAACAAAAGATCTCTCGTTATATAACTCCTTTTGTTCGTCCACTACCACAGCATTGCAGCATTGTTATCTGTGTCTCTAGAGATTGGTTGCAAGCCACCGATACAGATAACCATACAGATTTTTTTCCCAGTTTGATTTAAGGTCCAAGTGCAAAGAAATACAAAATAGAGAAATAAAGTGAACTTTAAAAAGAGAGCGCTGTAACTAAAAGTACGGCCCGAAAAAACACGACTGGTAAGATATTTGCCGTAAATTTCTAAGCCGTGTTGAAGAATACCTCTCCCGGAGAGGTATTAGCCAATCGCAACGAGAGTATTACGAGAGTAATACGAGAGTAATTAGCCAATCGCAGCGAGAGTATTACGTGAAATAACGAAAACGTAATGACTCGTAGGGTCTCGCGCGCGTTTTTCGAAGTAAAACCATTGAGAAAATCCCCATGTGAGGGCCGTAATAAAAGAGGTCCAGTCAAGGTACTTTGCCAACCTTGTACAACGTGAACCGGACGGAATAATCGTAATGTACATAGCAAAGATTAAATTTTTGTTTCAAAGTGACGCTTTCTCTAACGTTTTCCTTTCTTGACT